>NW_013667963.1:26624-33302 GCF_000517525.1 Limulus polyphemus | reverse complement strand
AGAACGAGTATACTCAGAATCTTTAATGGGATAGGGGGGGGTCGCTATGGCCCGTCCTTTATATTATAAGCACCTGCCTTTATGTACACAATTCAAATCTATTTCTTCCATACTGGTTTTTGGGATTTAAATTTATAGCCATGATTTAAGGATTCTATGAACCACCCAATAAGAAAGCCACGCAAAAAATACATCGTAGTAATATAATTTCATAATATCAACAATACATTTACAACTCAGAAATTTTACAACTGTATCTGTATTATTTTTATTTAAGCTCTCCATAACTGCTAAAATACTGGTTTATCTAATACGGTTCTTACCCATTGAATAATATCTAAAATACTGGTTTATCTAATACGGTTCTTACCCATTGAATAATATCTAAAATACTGGTTTATCTAATACGGTTCTTACCCATTGAATAATATCAAAAATACTGGTTTATCTAATAGGGTTCTTACCCATTGAATAATATCTGAAATTCTGGTTTATCTAACACGGTTCTTACCCATTGAATAATATCTAACATTCTGGTTTTACCTAATGTTGTAACTACACTGTTCTTGCTATAAAGAAAAACTTGTTTCACTTATAGACACAAAGCATGTGATGTGTATTTATTACCATGAATCAGATATGGTTCCTGTTTGTTTATTATTAGAATAAAAAAGAAATACATTTGAAAGTCTACAGAATGAAGGCATTATTATTAACAGCGACACCACTCACACTGACAGCAAACTCTAAGTAAAATTACTGTGTTAATAAAAACCTAAAATTTGTGTAAAATTGCACAAAATGTCAGGCAAAACTAATTACGTTATGTTACTGTCATTTTACTTGGCTCTAATCTGAACGACTCTTTCGTATTATGTAAGCTGCGATAGATGGCGCTGGCAACTATATAGGAGCATTTTCGAAGTGTTCTTGTAATATTTTTGTATTTTATAAACTAAGAAAACTTTGTGAGGCAATGTTTCTCACATCAGACCTAGAAACAAGTCAAATTATTCGTCAAAAGTGTATATAAATATCGATATATTTTTGAAAATTTAATATTGTAATATTAAATATGAATAATAATCGATCTAAAATATTTCATTTCTTGACAAAAGTATTATAAATTTTAAAGTACTTATATATATTTTTTTTATTCATTAGAACGCCAGGAGAATAGAGAACGCTGGCTGTGAATCCGAGTATTCACGATTCGCGTCCCGTTGCCTCGACCCCCCCCCCTCAGTGGCACAGCGGAGTGTCCATGGACTTACAACGATACCCGTGGTGGGCAGAGCACAGATAGCCCACTGTGAAGCTTTGTGCTTAATTACAAACAAACAAACCCGTGGCCACGAAAAAAGAAGTTTGCACTTTGGGAGAGAGGGTGCGCTGTAAGACTAACGGTCAAATTCCACTATTTGGTCAGACAATAGTACCTGAAGAGTTGGCGATAAGTGCTGTTGACCAGCTATCTTCCGCTTATTCTACCAGTTCAACATCGAGAAAAGCTATATGCATATAGCCCCCTGTGTGGCTGTGTGCAAAATTTCTAAAACATCGATACAATCAAACAGCCTTTTCAAACAACAAAAATATATTATTATTTTATTTTTATTTTTTTGCATATAAAAGACAGTCCTCAAAGTCCCACATCTAAAATTACCAGTCATCATCTGCAACAAGATTGCAGGAATTCAACACGTTACTACAACTAGACCCCGGGGGGTGATGAGTAAACATTGCCTCCCGAAATTGGAGTTGTTTTTTTTATAATAAAACCTAAGATATCTACATTAAAAATACTACTTGTTAGACGATGCCTCCCGAAATTGGAGTTTTTTTTATAATAAAACCTAAGATATCTACATTAAAAATACTACTTGTTAGACGAATAAAAATGTGTAATTCCACACCCATCCACCCACCTCTCCACAAAAATGCTAGGCGTAGTGTGTCGAGCTGCGGATTTAACAGTCTAGGGTTCGAGACGAGATGTCGCTGAACAATCTCCATACTTTCAACAGCGAGCGCGTAATATAAGTGGTATAAATTCCGCTGTTCCGACTTGTAGTTGTGAGTTCTTCCTTCTCTGGTCAGTAATTCAAAATTAGAGACGGGCTATACTTGAATCCAACATGTTCTATCCCTACAGCTGTATGGATACTAATTTTACAGATATCGATCTTCTTAAAACGTATTTCATGCTTTTCACGTTGCAGTTTGTACAGTAATTTCATAACTCTGTCTTTTATATGCGAAGCTTTTTGTTATTGGCCTGACTTATCATGTGACGGTTAATCTAACTGTTTGTTGGTAAAAGAGTAGCCCAAGAGTTGATGGTGGGGGAGGGGGTGACGACTTCAACGTCTGCCTTCTCTCTAGTCTAGTGGTTCCCAACCTGTGGTCCCCAGACCCCTGGAGGTCCGCGAAAATGATACCATCTCATTAAACAAGTAAAGTTTTTAATTCTGCTGTTCTTTTAATTGCACACTTATTTAGTTGATAGTGAAAAATGGAAAAACAACTTAATTATTAGTAAGAAAAACAGTTTGTTGGGTAGATGGAATCTTTCAAAAAACATGGGGGTCCTTGATGGTGAAAAGGTTGGGAACCGCTGCTCTAGTCTTTCACTGCTAAATTAGGGACGGCCAGCGCAGATAGCCCTCGTGTAAATTTCAGCAAACTATTCGCTATTATAAAAAAAAATGATCATGTAAACATTCTGATTACAATATTTTAATATGTATGAGCAGATATTAGCATATTTCTAAAAAAAAAAAAGTTTTAAATCAAATTTTCTAAATTAATGTTTGCGTTTCACACAATAATTATTCATTTCCTAGTTTTCATGTCCAAAAAAAGTGAAAAACACATGTGGCGCTGCAATAATGGAAGGCCCGGCATGTCCAGGTGGTTAGGGCGCTCGACTCGCAATCTGAGGGTCGGGGGTTCGAATCCCCGTCCCATCAAACATGCTCGTCCTTTCAGCCGTGGGGGCGTTATAATGTGACGGTCGATCCCACTATTCGTTGGTAAAAGAGTAGCCCAAGAGTTGGCGGTGGGTGGTGATGACTAGCTTCGAGTAGATGATAACACACAACCCCACCATGCACAACAAATTCCTGAAAGATAAGGGTATCGAGCAAAAGGAATAGAATTGAATCTGATTGAACAGGTAACTACTCTAGAAAGATGCTTGGCAGCAATTGGTTTACTCCAAAGGGTGTTGATCGATCAGGGGTACACATTCTTTCAAAATATCAGAATTTGCTAGTAACATAAATTAAGGCGCCTAAAATTCTTCCCTAATTGTTCGCCCTGTCTGATTGATTGACAACAAAGTCACAGCGGCGCTGTTTCAGCGATATAACCCAGTAGTCAATATACGGTTTATTTTTGGCTTCTTTTCTGTTTTCTTTCTTTGCTTTTCTTTCCTCGGTTTCTTTTCCTTCTCATTTTATGCCCCTTTTTAAATTTTTCCATGACTCAAAATTCTTCTCGAATTTTCAAAATCTCAAAACTATCGCTGTATATTTTAGTCACTTATTCCAAAAAATATTAACCCCCTGTGAGGAACTGGAAGCCATTGTGGTGGAGGAGTGAGTAATATTACCATAGCAACTCGTTGTCTGGCGGAGAAGTGAAAAATATTACCACAGTAGCTCATTATCTGGTGGAGGAGTGAATAATATTACAACAGTAACAAATTATCTGGTGAAGGAGTGAGTAATATTACAACAGCAGATAATTCTCTGGTGAAGGAGTGAGTAATATTACCACAGCAGCTCATTATCTTGTGGAGGAGTAAGTAATATTACCACAGTAATTCATTGTCAGGTGGAGGAGTAAGTAATATTACCACAGTAATTCATTATCTGGTGGAGTGAGTAATATTAACACAACAGCTCATTATCTGGTGGAGTGAGTAATATTACCACAACAGCTCATTATCTGGTGGAGTGAGTAATATTAACACAACAGCTCATTATCTGGTGGAGGAGTGAGTAATATTACCACAACAGCTCATTATCTGGTGGAGTGAGTAATATTAACACAACAGCTCATTATCTGGTGGAGGAGTGAGTAATATTACCACAACAGCTCATTATCTGGAGGAGTGAGTAATATTACCACAACAGCTCATTATCTGGTGGAGGAGTGAGTAATATTAACACAACAGCTCATTATCTGAAGGAGTGAGTAATATTAACACAACAGCTCATTATCTGGTGGAGGAGTGAGTAATATTAACACAACAGCTCATTATCTGGTGGAGTGAGTAATATTAACACAACAGCTCATTATCTGGTGGAGGTGTGAATAATATTACCACAACAGCTCATTATCTGGAGGAGTGAGTAATATTACCACAACAGCTCATTATCTGGTGGAGGTGTGAATAATATTACCACAACAGCTCATTATCTGGAGGAGTGAGTAATATTACCACAACAGCTCATTATCTGCTGGAAGAGTGAGTAATATTACCACAACAGCTCATTATCTGGTGGAGTGAGTAATATTAACACAACAGCTCATTGATTCACTCACATTAAGCTTGTACGACTTGCGTTAGTATCTCAGGACATTTGTGGACATCGACTACACTAGTAGACATTTTACAACATAAGATATTTCCATATCAAATTACATGAATAGTTGGTTAGCTAACACTTGTTTGACATAAAAATGATATTATTCTATAACATTAGATGTTACTAGAATTTAGAAAAACTGGTTATCCATTAGTTGTTTTGAGCTATAAAGGAACAAGATTGTAGGGTGATGAGTATCATTTTAATATTAAAGCTACCATGTTTAAAGATGGAACCGAAAACTATATCATCGATAAATCTAACATTAAAGTTTAATACCGTTTGCCATTAATGATCATTTTCATGGCTTGCAGTATGTACGTGAAGTGCACTTTAAAGAACTCGGCTATGCATTGTCATACACGCAAAAGTCATACCAAATATATCGAAGAGAAATCACGCATGCATCAAATACAGTTCTTTGTGTAGCTTAGAATGTGACTTGCATAACCATTTCTGTAATAGAACAATAAGGTGCTACATGACTTCCTTGTGATACACGATATTACACGACCATTTATAAAACAAGGTGCTACATGACTTCCTTTGTGATACAGTAATGGGCAATATTACACCACCATTTAAAAACAAGGTGCTATATGACTTCCTTGTGATACAGTAATGGGCAATATTACACGACCATTTATAAAACAAGGTGCTACATGACTTCTTTGTGATACAGTCATGGGCAATATTACACCACCATTTAAAAACAAGGTGCTATATGACTTCCTTGTGATACAGCAATGGGCAATATTACACGACCCTTTAAAAAACAAGGTGCTACATGACTTCATTGTGATATAGGAATGGTAAATATTACACGACCATTTAAAAAACAAGGTGCTACATGACTTCCTTGTGATACAGTAATGGCCAATATTACACGACCATTTAAAAACAAGGTGCTACATGACTTCATTGTGATACAGCAATGATAAATATTACACGACCATTTAAAAAACAAGGTGCTGCATGACTTCCTTGTGATACAGTCATGGGTAATATTATACGACCATTTAAATAACAAGGTGCTACATGACTTCCTTGTGATACAGCAATGGCCAATATTACACGGCCATTTAAAAAGAAGGTGCTACATTACTTCCTTGCGATACAGCAATGGTAAATATTATACGACCATTTAAATAACAAGGTGCTACATGACTTCCTTGTGATACAGCAATGGACAATATTACACGACCATTTAAATAACAATGTGCTACATGACTTACTTGTGATACAGCAATGGGCGATATTACACGACCATTTAAATAACAAGGTGCTACATGACTTCCTTGTGATACAGCAATGGACAATATTACACGACCATTTAAATAACAAGGTGCTACATGACTTCCTTATGATACAGTAAAGGGTAACAATCAATACGTGATAAATATTCAAACAAATTACGTGTAAAAACTTATACCTGTGAAGCATTATAACCATACAGGATGGGCTCCCCAGTGGCACAGCGGTATATGTCTGCGGGATTACACCGCTAGAATCCGGGTTTCGATACCCGTGGTGGGCAGAGCCCTTTGTATAGCTTTATGTTTAATAACAAACAACTAACTTACACGTTCAACTGCCAAGTCACTGACGTATAAAGCGAGATAAATGAGAATATCATTAAATTTTTTTATAAATTCAAAACCAAAATCTTTGTTTACGTGAACGCCAAAATTCGCTATTTTAACTACCCCCCCCCCCCAAACTGCAACAATATAAACAATATACAGAAGTAAGACTTGGGGGAATATAAACACGATAAACAATGTTTTTTTTTTTCACAAAATTAACGATGAGCTTAGACTGAAATTTTTATCTACTATTACAGTACACGAAAATTATATCCGATATCTAAACACTTAGATAATTGAAAATTGCCGAAAATATATATCGGAGAAAGAAACATTTAAATATCTGTTTAATGTCATGATTATGTTGCGTCAGCGAGGTCACGTGACTAGTATCACGCCACTTCTTTCTCGAACCTTCGGGAGATTACTAGATTGGGGGTAGTGTGGTATATATAAGATGGTCACAACGTGACGGGACAATGCGTAGGTAGTGA
>NW_013667963.1:14192-26125 GCF_000517525.1 Limulus polyphemus | reverse complement strand
TAGAAACATGGGCGCCCACAGAAATATTTTCGGGGGGGGGACACGTATGTAAGGGATCAGCTTTTACAGTGTAAGTCAAACCCAAACACAAATTTTATAGTTTTAATAGAAATTACTAAATATATTTAATTAAACTACGATGTTAAGTTTACATCAGAAAACGTGTATTTGTTTGTGAAATGTAAGGGGGATCAAATGCGCCTTCCTACGGGTGTCCATGATGTGGAAATAAGCCAAGCCTCATGTTGTGCAAAACCGGAACTAAGGAAATGGTTCCTTTAATTTAAATCGTCTTCTTTGTTCAATACCGTAGACTTACCGCTGTTACACATTAAAATATAAGGAACTGCCATGGGCGTCCGCAAGGGGGGGGGGGGCTTGCCCACCTGTAATATCAATTTATTTTGCCCCTCCCCCTTTGTAATATATCCATGTAGCCCATGGGAGCTACATTGTTTGGGATGTTCTTTCACAAATTAAAACGTTCGACTGACATTACAGTGCACGTTGGTATAGCCGCGTATGAAAGCTAAAAGTTAAACATTTTTCACGTGAAAAAAATAAAACACAAACACACACAATGCACCTCCCAGAAAAAAAACAAAAAATTTTTACTGCATCTGATAACATATGTACTTGACATCTAGAGTGTCATATCTATTACTTTTTAATTTAGAAATATATATATATATGGAAAATATAAAATCAAAGAATCAAAGAAAAGACAAGTTACTCGCCTTTTTTTTATATATTATTTTTAACCTAAAAGATTCGTTTTTACAAAGTCAAGTTGATTTTTCCTTCTAAGTTGACGAAAAGGAATCGGTTGGACAACAAACACGTCTATGAAACTCGGAGAGGTAGTTGGCAGGCACGTGCTTGAAGATTTTCAAGGCATTGACGCTTTGTGTTGCCGAATTTTTTTATCTAACATTATTGGCAAACTCAATAACTCTTAAAACTCAATAACTTTAAGAATATCTCCTCAACCCACATCTTTCGGTAGTGCTGCCAGTTTATCTTGATTGTATGTATTCTTAAGCTTAGAGTTTAGATAATTTACTCCAGTGGAAAAAAAATGTATATATATATATACTACTACTTTAACAGGGAAAATATGGTTACTTGTGTGTATTTAGAATACTTTGATTTGTACAGATAGCAGATGTGCCCGTTTGATACCCGGTTGTTGTTTTTTTTGTTTGTTTATTTTCCGAAATATACCAGCGGCAATATAAAGACTGACAGGACATAGGTTCGTTTGTTTGTTTTTGTGAATATTGCGCATAGCTACACGATGGCTATCTGCGCTAACCGCCCCTAATTTAGCAGTGTAAGACTAGAAGGAAGGCAGCTAGTCATCACCACCCACTGCCAACTCTTGGGCTACTCTTTTTACCAACGAATAGTGGGATTGACCGTCACATTATAACGCCCCCATGGCTGAAAGGACGAGCATGTTTGGTGATTGCGAGTCGAGCGCCCTAACCACCTGGCCATGCCGCACCTATAAACAGTGTGTGAAAAATGATTGATGGGATGTGAAAACAAAATGTTACTGCAGAATTAATGTTTTACCAGTCATGTATATAAAATAGTGTTTCTGTTTTCGTTCTAAATTCAGTAATTATTGAAAGTATATAGACTGTATGTATACCCTATGTAATGAAAGAGGAAACTGGAGTAACCCCATCAGTACTTCTAGTATCCCCACCCCCCACTGACTAATTTATATTTAGCCAGCACTGGAGCTACGAAATCTATGCATTTTAAAAGAAAACTGACTTCTTGATACACCCCGAATCATTCCTAATTGATTAAACCATATTTGACAGGTCCAGATGCAAAAGTCTAGGAGGAGTTAGAAGACAAACAAACATACAACGTTCTCTCAAATTATAGTAGTAAACAGTGCCACGTTTCATTTTTTAAAGAACATCGCAAAAAAAAAACAAATTACTCAAAACAAACTTAAAAAGCAAAACAAAATAATAGCACCATAATGTATATTTCACTGTGCTCTCTCTCATGCACACACAAAAAGTAGCCATATGAAGACTTTTGGTCACTCCTTCTTCGCTTAAAACTTTTTGAATATTAAAGGTGTACGCCAGAAATAGTAATGAGCAAGACATGGTTAAAGGATTAATTTTATTCCAAAGTAAGGATTGGTGTGAAGATATCTGAAAACAAGAGGCTTTCAGTTGGTCAATAATACACAAAGTAGTGTGTGCTGCAGAGCAGGAAATACGTCACGAAGCACGTGCTAGTCTTTCAACACGTACGTCCGTTACAGCAAAATTGAATAACATATTTTGTGAACTTTTGCTTGCTTAACTTAAGTATATAAATATTTATTTATTTTGAGTTTATAGGCTTAAACTTAAGCGCACTGATTGTATTTTATATGACGTCAGAGGCTAACTATTAAAACATATACATAATACAATTATTAATTATTCGGTTATTTATCGGTCAGTAAGTTACGTCTAATTGTCATAACTAATATGGCTTCAAATGTAAAAACTTAATGAAAATATATTTCACAAACAGACAAGCATGCTTCATAAGTGTTCCATTAAACGCACAAAGGAACAAACTGTTTCACCCGAATGCAAAGAAGAAAATAGACTTGGTTTTAGTATTTTCTTCAGAAAAGATTTCCAAACAGTGTCAAAACAGGAAACGCGTAGCTAGCAGTATCCCCCCCCCCATATCTTACGCGAAGCTCGTGCACGCGTGCGATGACGCTACATAACTATAGTAACGAACCGCCAACGCTTGACGAGTCCGAAATCTCGAACACTCACGTGTGTGTGTGTGGAAAAGAAAAACAAAAAAAAAAGCGACCACTTGGTGATGTTCAAACACAAACTGTCCAATTATCGACAGAGCTAACCCAACGAGCCGGCAATTTCACTCATCAACGAATACGTTAAGCCTAGCGTTAACAAGTCACAAGATCCTATGCTACAAGTCACAAGAACTACCACGTATTTTTAATATTGAATAATGACCGAGAAATATAATTATTTTTCTTAACTCCTCATTTTCTGTTTCGCCAAACAGTTTATCAAGTGTGTAAGTAAAGAAACTTTCAAAAAATTCAAACTATCTGAAGTTTGGTTGCCGGTTACGGATTAATAAGTTATTCCAAAAACAATTAAATGGAGCAATATTGTACAGTTCAATTGTTAGTTAATCAAATTAACGACAGAACACAACTCAAGTATATTTTAGGAACATCAAGTGTTAGATAAATACTAGAACACCAAGAGTTAGATAAATACACTTAAGTATTTAAATTTATTGACAAAATATTGCTAAAGTTTTAACCCATGGGGTATAAAAACCCTTAAAGTCTATTGGTTAGATTTTGGGTCTTTTGCTTCTTTGTTTATAGTTAGACACGAAACTACACAAAGGGCTATGTGTGCTCTGCCCACCACGGGTATCGAAACCCGGTTTCTAGCGTTGTAACTCCACAGACATTACCTCTGATTTAACGAGTTAGGCTTAGCAATAATAGGTAGTAAAAATAAGTACGTCATCTTTGCATTAATAACGATCTCTGGCCATCGGTCGACAGAGACGTTATGGGGGGGGGGGGTTATGCTATTCCCCAGACGGCAGACGGTGCTATGCAAGTTCGCTGATGTCACGTGGTCGTTTGTTTGTTTATTTGGAATTAAGCACAAAGCTACACAATGGGCTATCTGTGATCTGCCCACCACGGGTATCGAAACCCGGTTTCTAGCGTTGTAAGTTCACAGACATACCGTTGTGCCACTGGTGGGCGTCACGTGGTCGATTAAGAAACTAATGTACACGGTACGGTGTTCAAGAATATCCCAAACGTGTTGTATGTGGTTTCAATCAGAACGTTTCAGTGGTCTGTCTACGTCTTGTATATGTATATATATGTATTGGTTGTTGAGGGCACGGTCCAATCCTAAAAGTATGGGCATTGGGCGTTACCACGCATCAGAATACGGTCTGGTTTAAATACACCAGAAGAAGATCAGACAGTTGGATCCAACATTACATCAATAAATCTTCGAGCAGTTAATATGCTCATTTTCATACCATAGCCGAACCACCACAAAAACGTTATATCCAACGATGTCAGTTTCATCGAGCATTTTCACCTCAAGCTAATGAGACACACACACACACCCGTTAGTCCCTGGTGCAACTTTGATTCACGTATGATTTGATTGTTTTGAATTTCGCGCAAAGCTACACGAGGGCTATCTGCGCTAGTCGTCCCTAATTTAGCAGTGTAAGACTAGAGGAAAGGCAGCTAGTCATCACCACCCACCGCCAACTCTTGGACTGCTCTTTTACCAACGAATAGTGGGATTGACCGTCACTTTATAACACCCCCACGGCTGAAATGGCGAGCATGTTTAGTGGAACGGGGATTCGAACCCGCGACCCTCAGATTGCAAGTCGAGTGCCCTAACCACCTGGCCATGCCGTACCCTTCACCTATGAAGAGTTCATGTGTCCTATGGTGTTGAAGTAAATTCTGGTGATTTTTTGTGTGGCAGCGGGACACAAAACCTGGACCCTCAGATTCACAGTCTGGCATACTTACACGAGGCTAATAAGCCAGACCAAGAAATTTAAGTTTCGTGTCAGCCAGATGTTTCTTAATATATGTCCACACAGGCTGCTGCCGTAAATAAAAGGTTTATCTGTTTGTTGTTAAATCACTTTCATATTTAGCATCACGTAGTAATTTGTCCACCTATTAAATTCTAGGGCCTCTGGTTCTTGTGCGTTATTAAACTGAAACTGGCATGACTGTTTTAGACTGGGCAGTTTGAAGACTTGTTTTTACATTGGCTATACCACAAACATCTTTAATCTTAAATTTAAACTATACTAAGGGAAACGCCATAATCTCAGTCAGTCCAATCACATTCGTGTGAAAAAAGAGCAATGACCATTTAATCTTTCATTAGGAATGTCCGGCTAATGACCTTCCTGGGTCGTCGTGCTTGTCATCAAGACAAACACAGCATAGAGTGAAAATAATAATCAGAAACCTTCTACAGGTAGGTGTTACTAAAGGATAAAAAATGGGCTTAGAAATAAAATCAAACTATAAAAAATAGACACGAATTTTCAATGATTTACTTTGATACCGAGAATATTAGAACACTAATTTATGAAACAGGTGACCCAGAGATCAAGATGGTTTCACTAACATTCATAATAAGTAACCCTGCACTGGCTCAGTGGCTGTCTGAAGACTTATAACGCTAAAAATCGGGTTTTGATACCCGTGGTGGCTACAGCACAGATAGCATATTGTGTAGCTTTAGGCTTAACAACAAATAAATGATTCACTGCGATACTAAAATGTTACGTGTTCAGTTAAATATTAGGGGGAAAAATAAATAGTTAAACATAAAGCTACACAATGGGCTATCTGTACTCTGCCCACCACGGGTATCGAAACCCAGTTTCTAGCGTTGTAAGTCCGCAGACATACCGCTGTGCCACTGGGGGAGGGTGTTTGTTTGAAGTTAAGCACAAAGCTACACAATGGGCTATCTGTGTTCTGCCCACCACGGGTATCGAAACCCGGTTTCTAACGTTGTAAGTCCGCAGACATACCGCTGTGCCACTGGGGGGGGGGGGGCGTTTTAGGCTATAATACAAAACCCGAAAATAACACAGCTCATGGCAGTAATGAAATTGTCCCAGTTACGTTTATATCTATCATGCAAATGATTGTTTAAATCAATGTTTCGTTACTTAGGTGATCTGAATCATTGACTGCGTACGTAATTAACGTTTTCTAAAGTAGAATAAAATACTACACTTCTATATGTAACTGGTTTATATCTACACGAGACGCTAAAGATACCCATCTCCAATTCATAGTAAACGTCACAATGACAGATTATTTCAGTTTTACTTTTCATAGTTGACCTACGTACGGTACGTACCCATTTAAAGGATAAGAACACATAGATAATACCAGAAGATTGTTGGGTTTTATTCTTCTTTCGAATGAAGTCACAATGGGGGGTATCTGCTGTGTCCACCGCGAGGAATCGAACCACGGATTTTAGCATTGTAAGTTTGTAAACTTACCGCTGATCCGCCGAGGGACCACAAATGATTAGAAAATACGTTTACTATACGGAAAATGCAGCTCCGATGTTGTTCGAAAACAAAAAGTGGATTATGGGTAAATTTCAGTCGAGAATTGCACCGAACTATATTTGTATTTCTGGCTACGCTACTAAGACTATCCGTCATCATCCCTAATTTTGAACAACTGACCAGAGGAAAATCAGCCCATCATCCACTATCCACACTGAGGGATTGACTATCACTCTTATAACGCACCCACAGTTTAAAATGTTGTGAATATTTGTGATATAATACGGATTCGATTCCAGCTCCGAAATGCAAAGCTCTACCCAAGGGCCAACCCACGCCCTCACACAAATAAAGTCGGTGCAAAAGCTACAGTGCGGGAATCGTAAAATTTATCCCCCATAAGAGCTTATTTGCTGATAAGCGCAAAACTATTCAATGGGCTATCGGATCTTTATCCATCAGGGAACCTCTAGTAAGAAAGGTTTCCATGGAAGCAGGACCCACATAGAAGGTGTCCATGGAAGCAGGACCCACACAGAAGTGGGGAAACACCATTTACCACTTTTAACTTACGTTTGCAAGCTTCATGTAAAAAAATATACGTATAATATTTTCCAGTGATTTTGAGTATAACTGATGACTATCCGTAACCAAGGGATTAATTGTCACTCTTATAACGCACCAACAACTTAAAGTGCGAGGAACATTTTGTGGCATTGCACAGATTCGAAACCGGCTCGCCAGCTCCGAAATCCAAAACTCTAAACACAGGACCAACCCACGCCCCTTTTAATCGTGGGTAAAATGTCTTTATTTCAATTCGTTTATAATGCTGTTAAGCCTACAAGGTTGCTTATTGGTATTTCACTGACTCGTATTTCCTAATGCTAACACGTAATCTCTATAGTTCGTGTAAATTAACGGAAACTCTCATAAGCATACATCAAACCAATGATCTCTAAGTCAGTGACTGAGATAATTGGTAATGCTCTCCAGACTGGTAAGTAGTATCATTGGTTTCTCCTCCTGGAGTTGACTTCTAACTTATAATTCTGGCTTTTACTTACAGATACCTAATGCTATTATTATAACCTCTCTATCGTAGTTTTCTATAAATACTCATGCCCTCTTCTAAACTCTGTGATTTAGTCTAACAAATCAATATCAGTAATTCATCCTAATCTTTCTGCGCATATTAATGCGTTATGCTACTGTAACGCCCCCTATATTTCCTATGGATGGTTTAACCCCTCCAGAAGTTCGTTGATAAGCGTTTATATTACTAAAGTATTGATATTTATCAATGTAACTCTTATAATTTATTCATAAATTGACCTTTAACCCTGAATGGCAATTATATTTCCGGCCAAATGGTTGTTCTAGAAATGATTAAATATATAATTATTAACAATCAATTATTCTTTGTGATTAAGACGTAAATCGTCTGATGTTAAGTATTACCGTTTCTTAATAAACTCAGACGTTTGAAAACGAATTAGTTACTTAATAAACATATGACCTATGTCAAAAACCCCGATTCTATCATAACCCAATAACTTTCAACAACTAATTTCTTGAAGCAAAACAATAAACAATGATTTCTAAATGAACACGCGAATTAAATGCGGCTATATTGTATTGTTTGCTAAAACAATGAATAATCTCTAACATTTTGTCTAAAGTTTAGTCGTTTTTTTAATGCCATGCCCGATTGTTAGCAAATAGCAAACTTTTAATAATCGAAAAACAAGTTCTTTCATAACCCCGTTCCTCCATAAGGCGAATATGGAGGTCTGTTTTTGTGAAGGAAAATATGTATTTGTATAATCAACAGTGAGAATGTGAAGACAATGGCCGAAACTATTTAATTCTACATTTTAGTCAGTGTCTGTCCACCTGTGAAAATTAATGCTTTGGTTGTTTAACTGCGATATGGAACTACTTTCAAATATATATATATATTAGCATAAATTTTGTAACGTTGTAAAATATGTACTACTCATTAAAAAAGAACAGTACAAATGTGGGATGTTTATTTATTACACAGGAAGGGACAATTCAAACACAATAATTTCACAAGGGATTAAACAAAACAAAGCTTCTTTGCTGAAATATACACACGCGATATAATGAATTATTTAGTTTCATTTTCTCGTGATATATTTCTATCTGAACAGAGATCCCTAGTTTCCGTGATTAGAAAAACAACAAAATAACTCCGCATGTAGATCTCTCAATAAGCCAAGTTTTACTGTTTATAAATACAAGCAGTATATAATTATACATTTCTTCAAACGACAATTCGCGCCATTTTTTAAAAGTAAATTTATTGTTTTTGTTTGTTTTTTTAATTATGCACAAAGCTACACAAGCGCTTTTCTGTGCTCTGCCAACCACGGGTATCGAAACCCGGCTTCTAGCGTCGTAAGTCCGCTGTGCCACTGGGAGGCTAAGTAAATTTAAACTCTTGTAGCTGTATACACACTTCATTTCTCTCCAACCAAACTCTTTTAGCTGTATACACACTTCATTTCTCTCCAACCAAACTCTTTTAGCTGTATACACACTTCATTTCTCTCCAACCAAACTCTTTTAGCTGTATACACACTTCATTTCTCTCCAACCAAACTCTTTCAGCTGTATACACACTTCATTTCTCTCCAACCAAACTCTTTTAGCTGTATACACACTTCATTTCTCTCCAACCAAACTATTTTAGCTTTATACACACTTCATTTCTCTCCAACTAAAGGACTTAGTTTTGATGTAAGTTTCATTAAATAAGTGTGAAAAACAATAGAAGCATTTCTGCAGCTTACATACAAAATAACATTTGATAAATATAAATGACGTGTTTACTGTGATGCCACATTTATCACTGCTCGCGACCTCATCTTTGTGCTTAATTCGTATTCGTAGAAGTAGATTACACTGCTTATATGCACTAACAGTTTGCACACTTACCTATTAGTTAATGTTCTGAACTTCTCCGAACAGATAAAGTTGATGACTGTTTTCGTGCATCGGTGCTCCTCTGGAGATGGGATACAGCTTAACTCTACCTTAACGTGACACCCGCTGTGAGTGCGAAGCGACGTTCTACAACCTGTTGCTCGGCGACGGTTCTTTATACTAAGACGGCCTCCTACGCCCAACTTGCGGGAAGCCCTTCACCGGCAATAGACGGAGAAGTACCGTATCTAACAGAGCTTGTCGTAATAGATGCAACAAACAATAGAACCGAGACGATCAGCTGGGCTCAACATCATCAGTTCCCGGTTTATCCTCCCACAGATGAAAGTCACGTGGCCGGATACCAAGCCGCTTGGTATGTGAACACGAACGTAGTGTTTATCCACTAATCAATTTCAAAGTGTTCGAACTTACTTGTAGACCTCCCGATGCTGACAATCTAGAAAAAAATTAAAAATAGCAAAACATGATTTTATGAATAGTTTCTTTGCTTTTCTTTATTATTATTGAAAAAAAAACCTTGTCGTCACTGGCGGTAAACTTAAAGATTGTGAATATTAAAGACTGTGGTAAAAGGGAATAATAACTTGAGATTTGGAATCATAGTTGGCGCTCAATTATGTAACCTAATGATAAAAAAATAATTCAAATTTTCTATAATATAATCAAGAATCCAATGAAATAAAACTAGATAAAAGATGCATATTTAAAAGAAACAAAATTCAATATCTTTGTAAAAATTGGACGACATTTAAAACAGCTCGCCAAATAAAACTACATTAACCACAGACGTCTAAAGGATAAATTGTATTCCTTCGTTCCTCCTTGATGCTACGTTTCTTTTAACCCTTAATTCCACACGTAAAGTCACATGCATGGTCCTTCTTATGCTCAGAAGAATGGTTATTTTACCATCATGATTACCAAAAAAAATTAGCATCCAAATATGAATCACAGATAAAAATAAATGAATAACGTAAGCTTCTTTATTCTGACGGGTCTGCCCCTATAAAGCACCGCTGAGGGAGACCGCCCCTTTTTTAATTCCCCTTCCCCAAACTTAAATTTGTGTGCTAATAGGAATCTCGATGATTTGGTGGATAAAGAGGTAGAAGTCAAAGGTGTGTTTGTGGCAAGAAGGACAAGAGCAGATGGCAAATAAGATTTTATTTTATTACATACAACAGAACTGTATATATTGTTAAATCTTATTACATACAACAGAACTGTATATATTGTTAAATCTTATTACATACAACAGAACTGTATATATTGTTAAATCTTATTACATACAACACAACTGTATACATTGTTAAATCTTATTACATACAACACAACTGTATATATTGTTAAATCTTATTATATACAACATAACTGTATATATTGTTAAATCTTATTATATACAACACAACTGTATATATTGTTAAATCTTATTACATACAACATAACTGTATATATTGTTAAATCTTATTACATACAACAGCAACTGTATATATTGTTAAATCTTATTGTATACAACACAACTGTATATATTGTTAAATCTTATTACATACAACACAACTGTAAGTATATATTGTTAAATCTTATTATATACAACACAACTGTATATATTGTTAAATCTTATTACATACAACACAACTGTATATATTGTTAAATCTTATTACATACATCAACTGTATATATTGTTAAATCTTATTACATACAACACAACTGTATATATTGTTAAATCTTATTACATACAACCACAACTGTATATATTGTTAAATCTTATTATATACAACATAACTGTATATATTGTTTTGTATGTAATAAGATTTCACAACTGTATATATTGTTAAATCTTATTACATACAACACAACTGTAAGTATATATTGTTAAATCTTATTATATACAATACAACTGTATATATTGTTAAATCTTATTATATACAACACAACTATATATGTTGTTCAATCTTATTATATACAACACAACTATATATGTTGTTAAATCTTATTATATACAACACAACTATATATATATTGTTAAAATTTTCTATCAATATTAAGGAAAACAAATTTAGTATAAAATGATGACTAAAGAAGGTTAAAATGTATTAAGCATAAGTTATTATAAAAGACAAATGTGAGAAAACACTTGAAAAAAAATATACTGTTCGGTGACAAATAAAGAACTTTGACAATTTCCAAAGCTGGATCTTGAAGATCTGATAAGCAACTCCCTGAAGAACAAAATCCTAGTCCTGAAAACTAAAGCAACTCTACATTTTAGCCAATCATAGTCCTGAAAACAGTACCAAATTACAGCTTAGCCAATTATAGTCCTGAAAAGTTCCAACTCTACAGCTTAGCCAATAATAATCCTGAAAATAGTACCAACTCTACAGCTTAGCCAATCATAGTCCTGAAAACTAGCCTACTCATAACAAAGAAGTTAAGAATATAAGTTTTTCTATAGTCACATATGATAAATGTAAATGTAGTTTCACACTCAGAGAGCGTTGACAACCACATACAAATGCCTATAGTAAGTCAAAGACAATCTTGACTGGCAGAGACTACTCTCCTAGGATATTGTTTTGTAAGTTTACGACAAAACCTTAATTTCAAGTAAAGTAAATGAAACAAATACTTAGAATTGTTCCCTACCTCTAAATCATCCAATTATCTCAAGCATATCGTCAGGTTGAATTAATTCAAAGTTAATCCTGGGTTTAAGACATATAACTTACAAATGCACGAATGATACAACATTATACATTATGAAGTACAGTGAAACCCCGATTTAACGCGAATTCGGATATAACGCGATGGGTCATTAACTCTTTCGACACGGG
>NW_013667963.1:9133-14081 GCF_000517525.1 Limulus polyphemus | reverse complement strand
TTACTTAAATTTGTCCGTGAAAATATCGATTCTTTTTTAAGTAGCCTGAGTGCAAAGTGATTTTCATGTCAAAATTAAATAACTTTTCTCCATCTAAACAATCGCAAATTTCCTTTGCGTAATCCCTAAAACCTCCTAAATGCATTTCAAACGTTTTTTTTTCTCGTTAAAACCTTCAACAACACTTGAAGCCTATCTGAAAAGCCTGAACATGAAGGAAGTTTGCCACTTAGGTGGGAAGGCCTGGGCAGCAGTCAGCTCGTCGTGTGTATTGAAATGCTGGGAAGAGGGTCTGGGGCTAGCCTTTTCATCACGGCAATCCATCACAGAAGATGATGATGACGAAACAGATTTGTATGGCTTCACAAAGGAAGATGTACGTGAGGCAAAGAAACTGTCTGAATGGAGCAAAGAAGAGCTACACCAGTGGCCCTCTGTTTACGACGAATGCCCAATATATGAGCACTTGACGGACGCCGAGATCGTCCGTAACGTAACTAAAGCACCGACGGAAGCAAGTGTACCGGTTCTCGAGCCAACTCTTGGGTTACTCTTTCACGAACGAATAGTGGGATCGACCGTCACATTATAACGCCCCCACGGCTGAAAGGGCGAGCATGTTTGGTGTGATGGGGATTCGAATCCGCGACCCGCAGATTGCGAGTCGAGCACCCTATCCACCTGGCCATGCCGGGCCAAGTTTAAAAGAGAACTACCAAACACAGACAGACAACACAAAGACAACCAGCCCATTCATAAAATACAAAGATAGAAGGGGAACGTAACACGACAGCATTTGAAATCCCATCTAAACACCATTTACCTCGAAATATTATGTAATCAACAGCACCCTACCACCCACCATCCACGCTAAGATATTAACTGTCACTCTTGTAACGCACCCATAGCTTAAAGTGTTGTGAATATTTGTGGTATAATACGGATTCGATCCCACCTCCGAAATGCAGAGCTCTGGCACAGGGCAACTCTCCACCCCACCCCCCACCACTCCCACAAATAAAATCAGCGCACAAAGTACAGTGTAGGAATACTAAATTTCACCCCTATATCAGCTTATTTGCTGATAAGAGCAAAACTATATAATGGACTATCAGATGTTCAGACCTTTATCCAGCAGGCTGCTCCTAATAAGGTGTCTATAGAAGTAGGACCCATGCAGCAGTGGGGAAAACACCATTTACCAGTTTTAAATTATGTTTGCAAGCTTCGTGTAAAATCAAATTCGAACAAAATCTTAAATATTAAGAGCATGGATATGGGTGCTTAAGCCCATAACTAAAACTACCATTTACCATCAGTTGCGGTAAGTGTTTCGAAAACTAATAGAATACAGTATTTTACGAAATAGTCTCTAAATGTTGTTACTGATTATTGTCAGGTCAATAAATTAAAGGTTTATTAAGTGCTTTAAAATTTTGTAAATAATAATTCGTGGTTAAGATATCACTTTATGTAAGTATATAACTTACAGATAATTTTACGGGTAAAAGAATTATCAACAGAATATCAGTTTTTTCCTCTTAAAAGTAAATAATCAATGAAATGTTAATCTCGTTGAATAGGACTTAGTGGTAAGTCTGAGGGCTTTTAACGCTAAACATTGATGTTCGACACCCGCGGTGAGCAGAACACGGATAGCTCATTGTGTAGCTTTCTGCTTAACAAAGAACAAACTAATAATCCTGATTGTGATGAAATAGATTTTAGAGTTTCTGCTGTAGTTAAGTTTTTGTTTTGTTTTTACCAGCGTTGCTTGACAGATGATGGTAGTATTCACTATACTTCTTTGTGTAAGTTTTTCTGGTGCCATAAGCAGAACTTGTATACTGCACAATTACTTAGTATTTGCTTTTAACAGTACGCAAACTTACCATCATTTTTAGCAGTGTGTAATTGTAAAATATTATTTCTAATGTCTGTTTTACTCCTCCATAATTCAGCCAAGTTGTTTAGTTGCCACTTGACCTTCCCAGTTTCCATGTAAGGATAACGAGGACTTTGTATAGGTCAAGAAATGATTACAACTACTCCAACGGCCTCTTATGCTTCCAGGTATCGCTTCACCACATTTGTGGTAAGCTTAGAATCACCGCCTTGCTGAAAAATAAATTTCATACCCAACAGATCTTGTTCGTGAGTGAATTACACGATGACTAAAGATATACTTGCAACCATCAACAGTCAGGACGCCACCATTTGCTGAAATGGAGCCCTTTATTGTATTGGTTCCCAGGATACTCGATAATAGATGTCGTTTGTTGAACTCTTCTTTTACCATCAAATAAACTATCGTTTAATGTTGCCAAACAACTGGAATTTGGATTTCCAGCTAGATTACTGACGATATCTCTACTGAACTGCTGTATTTCACGTAAAGAGCATACCTTGAGTTAACTAAAGTGACTTTTGAAATGTTTCAGCTTTCTAAATCGACTGTTTCTATTATCAACAATACGTATAGTTCCTACTGAAACGTGAACTTTTACTTTAGTCTGTTCGCATGCCAAAACGTTTTATTCTACACGTTAGACATTTCTCTCCTGGAAGTTTTGAGTGCATTCGTCATACTACTACTGGGAATAATATTACAGGCGTTATGTTAGCACCTTATAGTTGACCAGAGGACAGTCAATCACAATATAAACTATCAACACGTGATAGTATTCAGGTGTAGTTCATTTTAATGCAATAAAATAATGCATTTTATTCACTTTTCTGTAATTAATTCCAATACTGTATGCATGTATATTTATAGTCTTCTTTTAAGATATCACGTTTCAGAATTATATAAAACGAAACCCTATGTTGTTCCAATGTAAACTATATAAAACATCATGTATTACTGCGCTGTAAAAATATTATGTATAGGTGCAGCACCATTACAATAAAAGTAAATAGCATAAAATCATCCATTCATATTTTCAATCTAGTCTAAAGTTTTCTGTCTCTTTTACTCTTCTACGCCCCAATATTAATTTTGTAGTATACGTAGTTTACACTAATATTATTTATCAAACATAATACCAAATTTAAAATAACAAGGTTTCTGTTATAATTCGTGAGAAATAAATGAATAAACAAAGCTAGTTTAGTTGAATAATGTGTAATGTTGACAGTTCTTCTGTCAAATTAAGTACGTTTATAAAATACCTAGTTTTCTCTTATGAAAGTTTTTGTTTTGTTTGTTTGTTTTTTTTTAATTTCGCGCAAAGCTACACGAGGGCTATCTGCGCTAGCCGTCCCTAATTTAGCAGTGTAAGACTAGAGGGAAGGCAGCTAGTCATCATCACCCACCGCCAACTCTTGGGCTACTCTTTTTACCAACGAATAGTGGGATTGACCGTAACATTATAACGCCTCCACGGCTGAAAGAGCAAGCATGTTTGATGGGATAGGGATTCGAACCCGCGGTCCTCAGATTGCGAATCGAGCGCCCTAGACACCTGGCCTTTCTGCTATGTACAACACTGTACTTAAAAAGATCCAAAATACCATATAGAAAGACGGAGTTATTAGTTTCTCGACAGTTTGTTTGTTTGTAATTAAGCACAAAGCTACACAATGGGCTATCTGTGCTCTGCCCACCACGGGTATCGAAACCCGGTTTCTAGCGTTGTAAGTCCGCAAACATACTGCTGTGCCACAAGGGGGCGTTCTCGACAGTCTTCTTGGAAGACGAAATTTTTCAACCTTTACCTTGATTAGGCTTGAAGTTTAGTTAGAGTGTGTGTACTTCACTAAGGTGAGTAGCTCTATTAAAAAGACTCGAATCTTTCTGCTAAAAAGCTGGTACGCAAATTTAAATGTCAACGTAGTTAGTACACTGCCAAAAAAAAAATGTTTCCAAGTTAAATGTGTAGTGACGGACGACGCAAACCTGATATTTAAAAAAAAACTAATTGAAATTATGACTCTTATATGATCTACAGACGTGGTGCACCATTAAAACCCGATTTCACTTTAAACAAGTATAAAACTTAAGTGTCTGACTTTTGGTTATTGATTTGATTATTTGATAAATGGCAACCACGAATATTTTTATATACATACTTAACTTTTATTTTGATCAGTTTGAATTACAAAAATTACATGATTTCAAGTCATGTTGTCGTATACCATGTTATTTGTTTAATCAGTAACCAGATTCGTAACGTGATTCGTTTCTCATGCGCATCCAAGCAGCAATCATGTAGCTTTAGCAGGAATAAGTCACTCCGAAAGGCTCTGCTCTATTGACTTTTCTCCTAATTCTACCGTTGTTCTTTCTACCTAGGGATGCTTTGTAGGCATGTGTCGTAATAGTTAAAAACTTATAAAACAATCTTCATTATCGAAACAGGTTTATACGCCCATGTAAAATACTCATTTAATTAATGTCCCCGAGATGCCAGAGTTTTATTGTGTCTTCGAAAAGGGCTCCATACCACTGACGATCTTAATTTTTTTTTTCTCATTAAGTTTTCTTTGTGCATTTGGTAATAGACATTTCCATCCAATTTACAGATCGTTATTTTCGGGGAAAAAATCCCATGTACCAGCAATGTTAGGGAAGCACATTCTTATTATCCAAGCTTGGAATATTAGCTAAGCACAAGCGTCAAATACAGGCACGTCATCATAGTTTCGAAAGTAAATTCTGAAGAGTCCGGAAATCATGTGGCTAATTATTTCAATAACTGCACAAAAACAAAGGTCACTGTGCTCGTGTTGTCACGAAGACAACACAAGTTTTGATAACTATTTCTGTGATGTGCATCCATTAGTCCTCTAAGTATGCTCTATCGATACAATAAAGTTTGTTTCAATAATAGAGAAAAGAAAAAAAATCCCAAGAAGCCTAAACAAAAAATACAAGATCATGACGTTGTCTCTAACCATCGTTTTTATAGATAGAAACTTGTACACATATATTAAAGTAAAAAGTATA
>NW_013667963.1:0-8133 GCF_000517525.1 Limulus polyphemus | reverse complement strand
TGTCTCTGATTAATAGATCGAAACTTGGGCATACATATTAATATAAAATGTATGATATCATATATAGAATTACAACGTTGTCTCTGATTATCGTTTTAATACATCGAAACTTGGGCATACATATTAATATAAAAAGTATGATATCATATATAGAATCACAACGTTGTCTCTGATTATCGTTTTAATAGATCGAAACTTGGGCATACATATTAATATAAAAAGTATGATATCATATATAGAATTACAACGTTGTCTCTGATTATGTTTACAGACAGTAACTTGTACATGTGTAACAAACCACGATTTCCGTGTTCCAAACACATGTTATCGTCATATTTATATAACATTATCCACTTTCACTGGCATCAAGTTGTAATTACAATGTATAGAGTGACAATAAAAGATACTTTAAGTTACATCTTTCACAACTCATTACAATGTATAGAGAGACAATAAAAGATACTCTAAGTTACATCTTTCATAACTCATTACAATGTATAGAGTGACAATAAAAGATACTCTAAGTTACATCTTTCATAACTCATTACAATGTATAGAGTGACAATAAAAGATACTTTAAGTTACATCTTTCATAACTCATTACAATGTATAGAGTGACAATAAAAGATACTTTAAGTTACATCTTTCATAACTCATTACAATGTATAGAGTGACAATAAAAATACTCTAAGTTACATCTTTCACAACTCATTACAATGTATAGAGTGACAATAAAATACTCTACGTTACACCTTTCATAACTCATTACAATGTATAGAGTGACAATAAAAGATACTCTAAGTTACATCTTTCATAACTCATTACAATGTATAGAGTGACAATAAAAGATACTTTAAGTTACATCTTTCATAACTCATTACAATGTATAGAGTGACAATAAAAGATACTCTAAGTTACATATTTCACAACTCCCAAACTTACCATGGAGACGAGGGCATTTTTGTACCATAATGCATCTTTCTTAAACATGTGCACATTAATGTCTATATATATGTGTGTGTAAAACTGCACGTGTTATAATGAGAAATAAATGTTCATGGGAGTTTTGAAAATAAACCGGGTGATATCTACTCATTAATTAATTGGAGTTTGTCTGTAATCGTAAGTATGTAAATCTTATTTTAACAGCTAGTTTACCTTATTTATATAATCTATAAATACTGTCATTTGAATTATTCAGTTTAACTACTGTATCGAACTAGCTTGGAATCTGTAGGTGTGAACAAACAGTTAAAGCCTTCTGAAGCTTGTTTAAACTTCTCCCAGTGTGAATTAAAATATGAAGGACTTATTCTGGCCACAACGTGATTTTACAGTACGGTGTTTGCCTGGTCACAAAGATGTAGAAGGAAGGGTATTTTTGTAATGAAAAACGGGAAATCTGGCCGTTTCGTGTGGTTGTACACGTTGTGATTGTGCTAAGTATTTTGGCCTTGCTATTTACCTGCAAGTAGGTATGTCTAGGCTCGTGAAATTAATGTTTATTTGTGGTCAGAAAGGGGCTTCGTTCGCAAACTCTGGACCTCCCCTCTCTGTAAGATGCCTCTACCTATCCCAGCCACCTTTATCATCGGCTATTTCCGAGGTAAGAATATTGTTATATTCTTATACAAACCATACGGCTCTTTTATTTACAAAAATGCTGCAATAGAGATGGTTTGTTAATCACAAAGTTGCTCAATGGGTTATCTGTGCTGTTACCACCACGGGTATCGAAACCCGGATTTTAGCGTGTAAATCCACAAACGTACCACTGTGTTATTGGAGGGAGGCACAATGTAGATGGAAAAAGATGCTTACGAATACTGACATGAGTGTTTTCTATTTCATGATTCATCGACATCAGATGGTCAATGTCAATTGGAATATAAGCATGAAAAACACTGAAAAGCTTATATTTAAAATCTTATAGAAACTATGCTCTGATTGGGCTTAGGCTGGATCGTATTACTGGACGTTCTATTTCACAAGATACAACAATTCTACTTACACTACTAACATCGTAGCTGTGTGTGTGTCAGTTTGAATGTTACACTTAGAGCAGGTTGCTACCAAAATGGGGTTATTACAATAAATAAAACCACTATTACATGAAATTAGGACGAATACGACACATAAAACTATCTATCGCCTCGTGTTATTCCTAAAAAAAAATCTCTTTGCTTCTAGCTTGCAACAGAAAAGGAAATAAGATACATAATGTATGTAGTCAACGTTCTACTTAGACGAGTCGTGTACGTGTTTTGTTTTACGTGAATAATTCCTCAGAATGTTCTAGTCTCTTCTCAGATTCAATGCTGTCTCACACACTAAAACGTTATGTTATAAACCCTTATGATATGGATAATCTTCAAGCCATATCTCCACAATAAATAAATTACAATCTAACAGCTTATGTTTCATTTTAATTTTCTTTCTTTCTTTCTTTTTTCCTTTTATTTCTTTCTCCTTTTCTGTTTCTTTCTTTCTTTTTTCCCTTTTCTTTCTTTCTCCTTTTCTGTTTCTTTATTTCCTTGTCCCTTTCTGTTTTTTCCTTCCGTCTCTTTTTTTCTTTCTGTTTTTTCTTTTTCCTTTTATTTCTTTCTCCTTTTCTGTTTCTTTATTTCCTTGTCCCTTACT
This sequence comes from Limulus polyphemus, assembly GCF_000517525.1. Classification (NCBI taxonomy): domain Eukaryota; kingdom Metazoa; phylum Arthropoda; class Merostomata; order Xiphosura; family Limulidae; genus Limulus; species Limulus polyphemus. The sequence continues at coordinate 5,493 of NW_013667963.1, read as the reverse complement.
GTCTTTTCCTTCCGTCTCTCTTTTTCTTTCTCTCTTTCTGTCTTTCTTTTTCTTTCTCTGGTTAGACTTTCCGACCCACTGAAAGGTATGACAAGCTTTGCAAAATTGATAAATGTCTTGACCAACTTTGGCCAAACGAAATATCTCATAATTTTGTCACCTGTCTTGTTGACACCTAAATGATATCCCATGGGGAGTTCATGGGCAACTTTCAATATTTCAGAACGATATGCTTTGGGAACAACGATTTGATAAACAATAGCCCAGTCCTCTGAAGCTGACACATCTGGTGGTCTACATTTCCTCATAAACACACCATTTTTGAAAAAAAATAACCATTTGGATCTATCTCCCGTTCATCTTTTGGGAGTGCATGTTTAAGAAGTGAAGTGATCTGCAAATCTTGTTCTCGTTCAATGATCAGTTTAATTTTGGTAAATGGAACTTCACTAAGTGAATCAGATCCTTCACGTCCATTGTTGTCACTCACCGAGGTATTGTCAGTAGGATGATCATCCACAAGATCCCTAGCGGATCCAAAAAAATGTCTGAAACAAATCTATAATATCATCCTCTGAATCCACGCTTATTATTTGTTTTTGGTATAATTTCTTAGCCTGAGCTCGAGTCACAGAACACGAGGAAAACACATCGGAATTCCCCTTACCTACAACATCATTCGTAGATGAAACAGTGATCGGCTCACTAACCGTTTTAGGTTCGGCAACAACTGTTTTCCCCAGCCAAATCGTTTACCAACAACAATTATACACCCTTAATTGGCAGAGTAGGTCTTACCCCAACCACAACTGGTCCCGAAACTGATGCAAAATAAATATTATGAAGAGGAGCATTAACAAAGCCACCCTCAATACATTGAGCAATAACAGACTTACCAGTGGCAGAACTCAAGCCTAAAGGCAATATACCTTCTAACAACAATGACTGAGTCGCCCCGGTATCACGTAGAATATGTATGGGTATGGGATTGCCAGTGTCATTTGTCAGACACAGAACCAACAGATACAAAAAGTCTAAATTCCTCTCTGATTATATCAGCCTTTATATCAGTGGCCAAATCAACTAAATTAGGTAATCTGGTGAAACTACGTCCATATGTGGACACAAATGCACTGGGTGTTGCCTCCTTTTCTTTCTTCTTTTTCAAACCCCAACAATCGAACATAACATGACCAGATTAGTTACAGAAATGGCAGACAGGCCTTGATGGTTTTGACGAAGTTTTAGCCCAACTGTATGAAGATTTCGAACTAGACAAGCTGGATTTTTTTGGAAGAATCCTCAACTTCAGTGGACTGAATAAGTACAGGTTTTTGTTGAAATGGTAGGAATTTCTTTTTATGAAAATTGTTTTATGTGTTAAAGTGTAATCACTGGAAAGAGCGGCTGCTTCTTGTAGTGTTTCAACTTTTTTTACATCTAAGTAAGTTTTGAGGTCGTCACGTGCACAAGGTTTAAATTCCTCAATTAGGCATAGTTGTCTTAGTTTGTCGAAACTGTTGCCAATATGCATAGAATTTCACCATCGATCAAAATAAACCTCTTTTTTCGTAGGCAAATTCCATATAAGCTTGATTATCTTGTTTGTGATAACCTCGAAACTTTTGCCGATAAGCCTCCGGTACTAACTCGTATGCTTTGAGAATAGCTGCTTTAACCTTATCGTAATTCGTACAATCTTCTAAAGAGAGAGCGGCGTAGGCTTCTTGTGCTTTACCAGTTAAAACACTTTGTAGTAATAATAATGACCATTTTCCGGTGGGCCATTCCATTGTTTGGGCAACCTTTTCAAAATGTTGGAAATATTTATCAACTTGATTTTCATTGAACGATGGTACTTTAACATATCGATTAAGTTCAAAGTTGTCATTTTGCCTTGGTCTATCAGTGTTGAACCTAATTTCCATTTTTTTTTCAGCCTAATTCTTTTCCGGCTTCAATACGAGCTTGTTCTTTCTCTTTCTCGGCTTCGATACAAGCTTGTTCGAACTCGATTTGTTTGAGTTTTAGCTGGATCTCTAATTTATCTTTATCACTCAACCCCGATTGGCTAGTAGGGACACTAGAGTATTCCCCTAATGTTTCCTCAGGCAACAAATCATCATCGACTAGTATTTCGATAATAATTTTCTCTCATTGATCTTTCGACTTCTAGTTCTAAACCCTTGGTAATTTCGAGCAAATCATTTTTGTTATATTTTTCTAGTTGTTCTAGGGAGGGCGATATAAGGAAATCTTGATAATCCGACATGATCAAATCTTCTTGGCACTGATCAATATAAATGTGATTATGATTGAAATTATAATTTAGATCGAATTTTGTCTCTGATTCAAATCTCGAACACGAGCCCCCAATTTATTATGTTACGTATTGAGAATTTGAAATAATCCTAAGATTTGTTAAAAGATAGCACAAGCCTAAAACCTGAACGGCGGTTGTGCCCTTATAAAATAATAAAAACACATATAAAACGTTTACTGTTGCACAATAAAACCAGATTTATTAAAAGATAGCACACGCCTAAAAACTGAACGGCGGGCTATCTTTTAATAAATCTGGTTTTATTGTGCAACAATCAACGTTGAATGTGCTTTTTTATTATTTTATAAGGGCACAACCACTGTTCAGTTTTTAGGCTTGTGCTATCTTTTAATAAATCTGGTTTTATTATGCAACAGTCAACATTTTATATGTGTTTTTTATTATTTTATAAGGACACAATCGCCGTTCAGTGTTTAGGCTTGTGCTATCTTTTAATAAATCTGGTTTTATTGTGCAACAGTCAACGTTTTATATGTTTTTTTTTATTATTTTATAAGGGCACAATACAAGCCTAAAAACTGAACGGCGTATTGTGCCCTTATAAAATAATAAAAACACATATAAAACGTTGACTGTTGCATAATAAAACCAGATTTATTAAAAGATAGCACAAGCCTAAAAACTGAACAGTGGTTGTGCCCTTATAAAATAATAAAAAAGCACATTCAACGTTGATTGTTGTACAATAAAATCAGAATGATTAAAAACAGTCTTTTTAGGCCTGTGCACTCTTTTTAATAAATCTGATTTTATTGCATAACAATCCACGTTGTATGTGCGTTTTTATTATATTAATTGACAATACAAATCGTTGAAACAGAACTTTCCAAGACCTAAACTTTAATACGATTTTAGCACTGCGGATAAAATAATTGTTGCATAGTTCGAAGACCGAGAGAAAAAAAAACACCAGTAAAACTTGATTCAAAGCACGCACCCACTATATCAATAGTTTAAATGTACAGAACCGCATCTACTTTTGAGACATCATCTTAATGTCCTGTTACCATGGGTACGATAAACAAACTGGTCATAATTGGCTTATTAGTCGTCAAAAGTCACGAAAGTATTAGTGCTGGCATGATTATTTTTCTTCTAACTACACACGGTGCGCAAAATAGCAAAACGCATAGTAAAGCTATATTAAATACGTCACGTTCCGTTACTTTGAACGCACACTCAGCGACTGCTTACTTCGTGCACACTAGGAGGTCGGTACGCGGTCACGCGCTTGCATGATCTTATTATCATGTAGATAAGTTTCGTGCATACGCGTATCATCTCAGTAATCTGTTTCCCGCGATCACTCGTGAGAGAGTGTGTCCATCACGAGTAGTATAAACCAGCTTTAGCATATGATACTGACATATATATATATATAAACCGGTACAACAACACAGGAAAAACTTAAATCATGAATTAATAATACTATAATTATTTTTGAAATGCAAGCATTGAACACCGTCAATTGAAAAGAAAGGGGGGGACAGCATATATTGTTCTTTGAATATTAGCCTACCAGTTTTTAATTTAGTTCCTAAAATATTCATATCTTTATTTCCAGAGTTTGTGGTCCGAAGTTAAAGAGTATTGGAGAGGCGTCCTTGGCCCGGCATGGCCAGGTGGTTAGGGCGCTCGACTCACAATCCCAGAGTAGCGGGTTCGAATCCCCGTCACACCAAACATGCTCGCCCTTTCAGCCGTGGGGGCGTTATAATGTGACGGTCAATCCCACTATTCGTTGGTAAAAGAGTAGCCCAAGAGTTGGCGGTGGGTGGTGATAACTAGCTGCCTTTCCTTTAGTCTTACACTGCTAAATTAGGGACGGCTAGCGCAGATAGCCCTCGTGTAGCTTTGCGCGACATTCAAAAACAAACAAGAGGCGTCCTTCGTTTGTCTACCGATGGGACGGCGGTATGTTTACGGACTTACAACGCTAAATTCCGGGGTTCGATTCCCCGAAGTGGGCACAGCAGACAGCCCAATGTGGCTTTGCTCTAATACAATTGTCTGCGTTCTATGTTCGCTTAAATGAAAAATAAGGTGTCAAGCTATTGCCCTGAGTTGAGTAAAAAGTCGGACAGAGAGAGAGAGAGAGCCTGAGTGAGAGAGAAGTAGGTACCAAATTTCTGTTAACAAAAATTATTATTTAAATGCACTTGATTCACTCTTTGTTAACGCAGATCAACCTTTCGGACACTTCGAGAATCTTCAGTCGTTTGTTATTTAATCAGTATACTACTTGTTAATTAAATATTTCGAATCTTTTGTGTTCGAGACCAGTTGGAACTTCTATAATCGAGAATACGAATTAATAAACCATAGCCATCGGGAGCAAAATATATGCGTGGGGGGTGGGGAATGTCAGAATAGAATCAAGATCATCAGAAGTGGCAGGCGGAAACTCGGGAGATTTGGGGGCAGGCTTCTCCGAAAATTGGAACCTATTTTAACGAAATCAGGGAAGAAATACAAGCGATATTAATGTGAAGATTAAAAAAAAATCTACTTGCTAGGCCTTTTTTTCTACCTTAAACTCTTTATCTTTTCGATTTTTTTTTATCTACAGTTAAGAAATCAACTTTAGAATATTAAGTCACTCTTTGGGGCCAAAACCTTAATCCCACTTGAGGAAATCGTAAGCCTATCAAACTTGATGGGAAAGAAATTAGTGCTAGCCACCTGTTTTCGAGATGCTGTACCTGTACCCCCCCCCCCTCTATCCTGACGCCCATGTAATCAAATAATCTTATTTCCTAAAAAGTAGGCCTGGCATGGCCAGGTGGTTACGGCGCTCGACTCGCAATCTGTGGATTCGAATCCCCGTCACACCAAACATGCTCGCCCTTTCACCCGTGGGGGCGCTATAATGTGACGGTCAATACCATATTCGTTGGTAAAAAGAGTATACCAAGAGTTGGCGGTGGGTGGTGATGACTAGCTGCCTTACCTCTAGTCTTACACTGCTAATTTAGGGACGGTTAGCGCAGATAGCCCTCGTGTAGCTTTGCGCGAAGCCTGGCAAAGAAAGCCAGCGAGATAGGCAGATAGATCGAAGAGATAGATATATAATTGAGTCCAGAGAACAGTAGGCACCGTAAGTAAAGTGTGTGAATCTTTGTGATTTATAGCGTGTGTTATAAAGGTTC
>NW_013667962.1:185452-189136 GCF_000517525.1 Limulus polyphemus | reverse complement strand
CCTTAAGAAACAACAATAACAAGCAAACATCAGTAGGCCATTAACAAAATGAATAAATACATAGAAAACCTTTATGAATTAATTAAGTATTTCATAATAATTAATTAAAAGAATAATTTGAAAAAAAAAGCAGAAGTGGCAATTATTACTGAAGTAAATAAAGAAATGTAATTTTTATTTAATAACATGATAAAATGTAAACAAGATCTTTTACTATTTCTTTAATGACAGTTTAATTAACAGTATTGATTAAATTGTTTAATATACCTACTAGTTATTTTACTTATTTTTTCATATATTAGTTATTATTATGATTACTTGTTATCTTAATATTTGGAATTAGCACTAAGCTTAATTTTCTAAGATGGCCGAACATCGTGAAATGTTATGGTTACGGTATAAAATATGTTTAACAGCAACGGTACCATTTCATGAATAAATACTTTCATATTATGATAATATTTATGAGCTCGTGACTTTGTATACCCCATTAAGAGATATATATTAACTTTTCTATATTCATTATCGGTTAATGTTTAGCTATGATCTATGAAGGTAGTTTGCTTTGATCAAACACTTCGAAACAATATAAGCTTAACCTGGCTTCTTGAAACAGCCTCTCATCATTCCAGCAAGGATTTATTTTTCTGAGTTCTCTCGCAATTCTGTTATGTTCTCTAATGAATATGGTGTGTAAAGCTGTTAAGGCTGGATGTTCATTCAACCGACGATCTCCTGGAGAAACCGAAAAACATTATCTGTAATACTGTCTGCTTTGGAAAATACAGTTTTATTTGAAAATTAGTAAATAAATAAGCATAAAAGAGTAGTTGCTGCAAGCCACAATTGATTTAGCTATCCAGATCGTATACATCAACAGATACAGAATTTTATTTATTAATTTTCAATAAAGCTAGACAGGTTAAACTGTTTGGGAACTGATCATACAGCAGGAACATTATAGTTCAAACACTCTCTCTTTTGACATGTTTTATTACAGCTGTAACGTACATATTTGTGAAGAAAAACCTTTAGGCTAAAAAATACAAACATAAAACACCCATGATCAAACTTGCATTTTAGAGAACATGTTCTTACGGTGACCTGACAATTGTCCCCTGGACAACCGCCTCCCGCAGCCATATCCTATTATATTAATATAACTGACTAAAATAGAAAAAATATATATACATATACCTTGTATTTCATAGAAGAATGAATTATCTAAGACTGTTTAAGTAGGAGAAAATAACACAGGTTTCATGTTAAATTTTGTATATTATTTAAAAAAAAGTTAAACATAAACAAAAAGTACTTTAGTTAAAATATCATTGCAAGTCACTAAAACCTCGTGACATGCGCAGTAAACGATAGCCGGGGCGAGAGGGTTAAACAATTTTAAATAATTTGTTATTCTACAAAATATAAAACATATGTGTTATTTTTCCTATTTTTTTCAGTTATATTAATATTAGAAAATATGGCTGCGGGGGGCAATTGTCTGGGTGGGGGCAGTTGTCCTAAAACCGTTCTAATACATGTGACAATGAAATTTTTCGATAGTTTATGAACAACATAGAATTATATATGATCATATAGTCATTTCTAACATGACATAAACACGAACAATCATTATTGGTTTTATTCATCGTTTTATCATAAATTTAAAATTTTAATTACTTTTTTCATTCATTACCTGCTTGAAAGCAGAATAATTTATTCCTTGGTTCACTACACAAATCGCCTCTAGTGTTTCGAGATCGTGGTAAAATGACATTTCCCTCTGAATCTCTTTGAAACCTCATCAAACCTATCAAAAGAAAGACAGTTAGAATACGTTCTTTTATAACTATTTTCTATTATAAACCAGATGTAAACTGATGCAAATCAATTAAGTCACTATTTTACTAGAATGTTTCAGAAAAACTTTATCGATTAAATATATTTTAGTCTAAATGTCTTTCTTAACTTTGAAAAATATCCTAAACGCTCGTATTATGGTCATCTGCACAAAGTGTAAAAAATTCATTCTTGACGTTTCTATAAACAAATATCTCACTTTGAAGAATACTTACCGTCTTGAAATAGTCGCAGTGATTGAACGGTGTGAAGATCACTTCCGTAAATCATGGAACCGTCCACGAAACTGGTGGGAGAATTTAACTGATCCCGGGGTCCTAAGATTAAGAGTTATTTTAATGATAAGCAATACATTTAATTAACCTGAAGAAGAAAAATACATTGCTTGAAACCTTTCCTAGTAAAGTAATTTACTTCCTATATGTTTAATACTAGAAAATTGAGCATTTAGTGTAATAGCATTGGGGTAATTTGATATTTCAGTGATGTCTTTCAAGAAAGGTTTTTGAAGAACAAGTCGTCATGCAGAAGTGCCCCCCCCCAGTAGCACAGCGGTATGTCCGCAGACTTACAACGCTAGAATCCGGGTTTCGATAACCGTGGTGGGCAGAGCACAGATAGCCCATTGTGTAGCTTTGTGCTTAACTTCAAACAATCATGCAGAAGTCAGCATAGAGTCTTAAACACCCTCTGTAAGGCCGCAGAGAAAGTAGGAACAGTCCACAGGAAACTATTTATATTTTTGATAATTTTTTATAGCAAATCGATGTTCTAAGACAGTGTATCTCTCTAAATTGATGTTATGGGGTAGTAACTTTCAAACGAATTAACTTTTTTAATATGTTAAATGTATGCAAATAATTCAAAAACTGAAAATAGTGTATCTTTGTTCGTTATTATTTTTGGAAACTCAGCCGTTCCTTCTATTAAACAGAGAACAATCAAAAGTTGATGCTATCGAGCTAAGATAGTCGATTATAAGAAAAATAAAAGCTAATCCTCAATAGCTGCGGCGCTTCAAATACTTTTAGGCAGGATTAGAGTCAATAAATATATTTTTGTGCGCCAGCAATACCAAGTGTGGGGCACGCGTGTACCCGATTTGATTATATTACTAATCAGGATCTCTACCAGCCTACCATCAAATTGAAATTCTTTTAGACACGATTAGAGTAAATTAAACTATGAGACCTTGGGCGTGGTCAAATACATCAATCGAAAATGTTGGACCTCCTTATTACAAAACTGTAATTTTTACTCCAATCCGTCAGGAGATGAAGGAGTTATAAGCTAAAAGTTTGTACTTGAAAAAACTCAGAGTCATTCTATGAGTCGTTATTTCGCGGCTAAAAAAATGAATACTAACTGTTTCAAATTGAATGCTAAATAAAAACGTTTGTATAAAGCATAAATAACACTTTTACACAAAAATGTATAAGAATTATGAACAATTCTTATATGTCAAAAAATTAGTAGGTCAATAATTGAACAAGAAGAATATTTTAGCAATATTGAACAAGAATACTGAACAAGGAGACTTTTTGCATCTACAAAATTTTTTCAATTAATAATGACCAACGTTGCTATTGATAAAAAATATTTATAACGATGCAAAGAAAATCGTAACTGATAGAGAAAAAATCAACTATTGTAACCATATCCATTAATCACTAAATATTGTATTTTATGGAATCTTATTATAAGGTTTAATAGCAATAATCAGTCTGAAATATTTATTACATTTAAAGTTTTCAGGACACTTCAAACTAACTTTAAGAATTAGTTCAAATACAAATATTCATCTAAGAAAGTGCAAAGAAGAGA
>NW_013667962.1:180128-185102 GCF_000517525.1 Limulus polyphemus | reverse complement strand
CACATGTCACGGTAATGAATATATCTTAATTATGTAATGGTTTTTGGATATAAACATTATTATTGAAATGATTCAATTTTCCTTACAAGAAAACACTAAATGATTTGCTGTGTTAATAAATTCACGAGAAAAATTATACCAATATTCCTACTCGTAAATGATACTGTTGGATATAATAGATACCATTTACTGATTATCGGCGAGGTATATTTTTTAAGTGTTAGGTTTAACACAGTTTGTTGAAGAAACGGTCAACAGTACGGTACGTTTACCTTACAAAGTGTGAACATTTAAGTGAGTTTCACCTGACGTTATGCTTTTTGTTATATATTTAAATACGAGTTACTGTTACCTAAGGTGATAATGGGGATTAAGTTTGAACGATGTTCATAATTCCATTGGACTTTTTGGTTATGTGCTAACAGTTTAATGATTTTCCTCTGATTTAATGTTTAATTTTTATTGTTTTTTTCAAAGCTTTTACATTACCATATTTGAAACATAAAAATAACAGAATAGTTAGATTACAAATATAGTCTATTTCTGTTAGAACAGTAAAATTAAAATTGTGAATTTGTTAAAGTATCTATTTCAACAGTCTCAACGTTACTAACTGTCATCGTATTTAAACTGATTTTCATACGTTATTCCCGCTGAGATAATTCTACTAGTTTATCTGACGGAAAGAAAGAATTAAAATTATTGTACAAAGAAAATTGAGATTTACCTCCAAGTATCACGTCCTCTTCTTGGGCGCTGTTAAATGGTGCGAGGGCACTGTCATGATCCATGATCTGTCCCCACACCATCAGAAAATGTGTGAAAAATGCTTCTCTGTTCTGATCGGTATGGATTGTAGTTGATACTAGACGAGGATTGGGTAAGTCTCTTCCAGATTTCGCTTTTCTTGGTTCAGAAATACCTGTAGGCAAATATATTTTCTAAATATTAATAAATAATATAATTGTAACAAGTATTAATATTATGTGGATAGAGGGGGAGGCTGATGAAATCCAAATAATAGTTTCTCATAATACATAATAATTTTAAACAATCATAAGCTTGTTTTTGCTCATTTATTTTTACATTGAAAAATATATCACAAAAATCTACACAATTAGCAATACGAATACAAGTCTAAAACTATAAAAGTAAAATGCTTTCTGACAATATTAAAGTCTCTATTTATCTTTTACTTGTAAGAAAACCACCATTTTTACACTTTTTTTTTACTTTTATCATACCAACAACAATCTGCACATTTAGATTACGAATATAAATCTAATATTTTATTAGATTTACAATTTATCTTTTATATGCAAGGAAAAATACCAACAAGAGGGAATCCTCAATAGCCACGGCACTTGAACTTCTTATAGGCAGGATTAGAGTTGATTAATCTCTGAGAACTTTAGCTATATTTTTGTGCGCCAGCAATACCAAGCGTGGGACGCGCGCATACCCGATTCAATTTTATTACTAACCAGGATCTCTACCAGCCAACCCTCAAATTGAAATTCTTTTAGGCAGGATTAGAGTAAATTAATCTATAAGACCTTGTGCGTGGTCGAATTTATCAGTCGAAAGGGTTTGACCTCCTGAATCCAAAACTGTAATTATATATCAAATCGGTTAATAGATGATGGAGCTATGAGATAACCGTTTGTACTTGAAAAAATATTTAAAAACTCAGGGACGTCCTACGAGCTGCTCAGCCGCGGCTTAAAACTGCTACTAGTTTTCGAAAAACCAGTTTTAATTAATGGTAAAAAAAAAAATAATAATTTTAGGATAAAGATTTTCTTGTTTATAAGTCTAGTTATCTGTAGTGCACACTGGAGGAATTTAGATATTCAAATTTTTTTTATTTCAGTCAAACGTTTCGTCATTGCGGCTTCATCGGGATTAGTTCTACAACAGGTAAATTTGATAATGTACCTTCACAAGTTTGGTCTGACAAAAGTTACACTTTCTGGTTTCGAGATATTTTCATAAACTTATACTAAAGACAGCAATGTACTAATCAGTGTGCCCCCCAATGGCACAGCGGTATGTCTGCGGACTTACAACGCTAGAATCCGGGTTTCGATACCCATGGTGGGCACTGCACAGATAGCCCTTGTGTAGCTTTGTGCATAATTAAAAACAAACAAACTAATCAGTGTAACACTCACCGTCAGCGTACTTTGCTGGAAGAAGTCTTGTCAAACAGGTGAAAGCAGAACCGTCTTTAGGAGATTGTAAACGGTTACACGTTCCGTCAAATTCCCGGTATTTTTGTGCACAACTACACGTTTTTGGCTCTTCATCTTCACTGAACATGCTTCCCAACTTGCTTGATTTTAAACTGACATCGGCTAAAGCAGAAACTTCTTCGCTCTTTAACCCTAACCTATAAGAAAGGTAAAGATGGTGTCCATTTCATTCCAGAAATAAAGAGCTAATGGACATTCAGTTACATGACCACATACCTTTTACACTGTCACGTCCAGTAAAACTTTTGACTTCAAACTTCAAAGTGTAGTGCAGAGAACATAATTTTTCCCTCGCCACAGCGAAATATATTTAGTAGCATTTCGTATATTTTTCTTGTGTTTGTTTATATAAGAGCTAATGGTAGAATCTAAAGTAATTTTTCTAAATACCCCTTTATGTATTTTTGTTTATTTACCTGTTTAGTCAAATATGGAAGATATTATTAGAAAACTTACTTTCTAGCCAAAACCTTTGTCGTTTCTTCAAATACACTGGCTTTTTCAACCATCTTTGACACTCTGCTATCTCCTAACATTCGGTTATGGTAGGTTGTCATGGCTGAACATTGTGAGAGAGAAGACTTTCTACCTGCTTCTGTAGAGAAATTACTTTAGTAAAACCGGATGCAAGATCATTTAATTTGATTTTGGACTACAACATGCATAAACAGCAAATACATAGTAACCCAAAATATTAAAGAAAACTGTATAATTAAAGTGAATAATAAAATGTGTCCAAGAAGAAAAAAACTACATATTATCAGTGTAAATACTGAATGCAAAGATACAAAATATCCATATAAACCACATATTTGTGTATATATATATGTATATATTTACTCAAGTCTTTCATTTACCGTTATATGTTATAAGACTTGAAATTGACCATGAAAATATCTACATTTATTGACTGATTAAAATTTTCCAGTGGTTTTATTATGACCATGAGGCTTATTTACAGATTTTTTCGCTCTCCTTTGTTCGTTTAAAGACGTTTGTATTAAAAAATTGTGATTATTCGATAATTAACATTCATTTATATTAATTCTTAATTCATGAAAAGTAAATAAAAATTCAGTTCGTATTTCAACACAATACTAAGGTAATGTGGTTGTTGGTTACTCAGGCCACTTACTTCTCATTGCTGGTTTTTTGATATATGAAACTCTTTCCTTCAAGCCTTTAAGAGCTTTCTCAATAGCTTCATCAAGTAGCTTGGAGTCTGTCAAAACTTTGCTTATAATCAAATTGCCTAAATCGGTGTCGTTCAGGATATCAGGAGAAGGAGTTAAGGTGTAGTTTGTTTCAACATCGTTCTTCGTTTCTATCGATAAAAGTAAGGCCTGATCATCAAAATCTTTGTTAACTGCTACCTTGTCTTCTTTCAAATCTTCCGATACTTTCTGTATAATTTCATTCCCTTGAATGTACTTGTCCAGAATGTCAGAGGAAAGAGTCAAAAACTCATTCATCTGAACACTATGAAGGTTGAAGAATAATAACGACAACACTGTAAACAACATCCTAGAGGAAAGAGAGGAAATGTGAAAGAAAACGTTAATCTATTTAAATAAACACATTTTTGATGTATAAAGTAGCGATATTTTCGAGTGAAATTACTTACTTGGCCGTTATACACGTCGGTGCTGTGGCTGAACTTCAGACTCTCCTCAATCTTGAGAAGACTACTGCAGTGGGGGTGAAATTTAGAGTATTTATAATTCCCAACCTTCTATCTTTTACCCTTATTCGGTCTTTGTAGATTTCTATGAAATGTTTTATTTAAAAGATGTCATTCAAGAAACACTTGCCGAATCTAACAGATTGTAGAGTAGGCCTATGTTTCAAATAGTCTGAATTTGTAAAATCTTCCTAAAAACTTCAAATCCTAACAGATGGTTTATTTGAAATTGGCTGTAACTAATCAAACCTTTGAAGAAACAGACAAAATACTCAAATAAATATTCGATATCACAGATGTTAATTTCGAAAAATAGTCTAACGTTATGCAATACACGACTAAACCACAGATGGTACGCTTCTATTGTTAGTTTCTTGAAAAACCCATAAACCATTTTTGAGTTTGTATGAACATTTTTAAGTTTACATTTACCAATAAGATTGGGCTTCTGTGTATGAATTGAGAGTTCACCTGCATAAACTTATTTCAAACGAGAAACGTTACATAGAAAAGCATTCTTTGTATATTTAACAAGCCACGTTTAATGTGCATTGAAAACGTGGATGTTTTACAAAAGCTGAATATCGCCAATGCAGCGCCAGCTGAAACGTTGTGCAATAGCATAGGATTGTCATGACAAATATAACAACGTTAGATAATTTCTAAACATCAGTCTGTTTCGGGTACCCTCTTACATAACCAGTTATCCAACATCCAAGTAAAATATATTGAAACCCCAGTTATTCAAGCTCCAACTAATTCAAGGATATGAAACTGTTAAATTATAAGGTGGGACTTATGGTATTATTTCATTTAATTTGTCTGAACCAAGAACGAAGAGCTTTAAACTACACTAATCCGCTATCTAATCTCTAAATGATAGCAGCTTCATTTTATTAACTAAAAACCTGACATAAGGAAGCCAATCAGCAGAACAAGCCAAAAGTAAGGCTTTCTGCATTAGGGTACACTTACTGTATAGGCGATCCTACACTAACATGGTACACCTATTAGATAGCCCCCCCCCCCCCCGGGGCC
>NW_013667962.1:174871-179796 GCF_000517525.1 Limulus polyphemus | reverse complement strand
ACACCACCATAATGTCGCCCCCCCCCCCAGTGGCACAGCGGCATGTCTGCGGACTTACAATGCTATAAACCGTGTTTCAATACCCGTGGAGGCAGAGCACAGGTAGTCCATTGTGCAGCTTTGTGCTTAACTTCAAACAACAACAACGTATTAGATGGAGTATACATATTTAACACGGTACAATTATTAGACAAAATATTTCTATGTAACATTCAACATTTATTGGATAGTGCATCCCTAACATGGCACATATATAAGATAGAGCACCTTTATCTAACATGAAACAATTACTGGATAGGAAATCCTTATCAAACCCAGTACACTTACAGGATGAAGTATTCCTAGCTAACATGATACAGCTCCTCATCAATTTTCTTCATGAGTATTCGTGTGAGACAAACCTAGAACTAGAAATGAAAATTGATATGAAACTGTGATATAATAACTAAGAAACAAATCTGATACCATAACAATTATTTACTAAAATATATGCTTCAATTCAAAATTATTATTTGCTGGGGAACGAATATCAATTACTAAAAATATCATTTAATTTCCAGCCCTGACTTTACTATGGTAAAGTACAAACCTCATTCCCAAACCTAACAACCCACGACTCACCTGAGTAGTCGAAACATGTTCTGATTGGGGGGTTTATACATCTATAATCAGGTTTTCGATACCTGCGGTGTGTACACAGGAGTATGTCTGTGAACTTACAACGCTAGAATCCGGGTTTCGATACCCGTGGTGGGCAGAGTACAGATAGCCCATTGTGTTGCTTTGTGCTTAATTACAAACGAACAAACAATTAACTAAAAACCTGACATAAGGAAGCCAGTCAGCAGATGAAGTCAAAAGAAGGGCTTTGTACATTAGGGTACATTTACTGTATAGGCGATCCCAACCCAAGTTTCTGGTTAGATCACCCTTTTTTAACACAGTACACTTTATGGACAGAGTATCTGTGCGTAACACGATACACTTATTAGATAGAGCCTCTTTGTATAACATGGTACAATTATCGGATAGGCTATCCCTATCTAACATAATACACTTAATGGATAGTGTATCCCTAACTAACACGGTATACTCACTGGATAATATAGCCCTAATCTAACATAGTACACATATTGGATAGACTATGCCCATCTAAAGTGATGTCCTTATCGTACATAATGAAACTATTTAACTTTGTGGTCTCTGATCTTGCTGTTTAGTATAGCTGTTGTAATAGGTGCTGTTCAAGTTGAAAATATTATATTAGAGTCATTTTCCTATCGATTGGGATAATGTTGTATGTGGCGTTTCTCCTAGAAAGTTTAATACATAGTAGTTAAAGTTAGAATGAGTTTTATCTGTAGAAAACTCTGCAACACAGAAGCACAATATTTAGTTTACGTACATAAGGAAGTAAGGCATGTTTTCCACCTTAGAAAATGTTCAACTTTGCTACTATCATTTTTATTAGTGCGTTCATCGTGATAATGGTGTTGAAGTTTATGGCATGTCACACCTCCTCGTTAATCTTCTTCAGTTGATAAATGGGTTTGAATAAATACACCCTCATAATAATGTTAATAATAATAATACAAAACATAAGCAACAGTCAGCAGAGATGAGGTCAGAGTATCATGTTGGCCAAGTATGATGGAAATGTCGATAAAGAACTCAACACGTCCAACATGCAAATAACAATCATTTATAGTTTTTCGAAATTGTTTTTTACTAATAACAATGTATCTAGAATAACTCTTGATAAGTTGTTATTAACGTGCCATGTATCTAAGCAAGTTCCCATAGAATAACTCTTGACAAGTTGTCATTAACGTGCCATGTATCTAAGCAAGTTCCCATAACAAATTCAGGCTTGGTGTTTATGGGATATCTATAATTGTTCATGTTCGTTCACAAAGTTATCTTTCTAGTATCAGATTTGCTTCTTAATTAATATTTCACATTTTCTTATCTAATTTAAGTTCTAGTTCCAAGTTTGTATCCTACAGACATTAATCTCACTTTGAAGTTTTTTTTTTCCCCTACCAAATAGAAACCTGGTTTTGATACCCGTGGTGAGCAGAGCACAGATATCCCTTTTTTAAGCTTTGTGCTTAATAACAAAGAACAACAATTTACCAAGTATTAATAACATTTTTTTTCTTGGAAATATGCATCGGTGTTCCAGGTTTGTGAATTATTAAATAACCAATATCATTCAGATTTACTTTTAGCAAACACCGATTTTCGTATGAAGATTTTCTCAATGCATAGAACATTTTGCGGTTTGAGCTTCATTTCCTAATAAATAGCAATGATAAACTAAAGTTTGGTTCTTAGCTAATATTCTCTAATTTTTCAGTTTAATCTCTCTGTAAGTTTTCATAGCAAATTAGGGTTTGTTTCTTATCCAATGGCCATCACAGTGATGGTTGTTTATTAGCAAGTAACTATCAAAGTTTCAAATGTGTTTATGGCATATATCTTTATATCGTTTAAGATTTACCTACGAAGATTTTATCTTCTAGAATTACTAATGGCTTCGGCCCTTTGTTTATGAAACACATTTTTGTAAGTTATTTATTCACCACATTCCTTGTGATTCCCTAAAATGAAAGATACAAAAAAAAAGACAAAATTTCAAACAAGATTAGCATTGGTATTGCAATTATTTCTACTAGCAGAAATACCCGCCCTCCGGATAGGTATAACTGCTAGTTTCTGCGGAAGGCTATTGGGCCTGCGGCCTTTTCTGGAATTGTCTGACAGTTCTACAACAATGTACTCATACTTGACATTCAATAATGTTCACCATCCATGAGAAAAAGGATTTTATTGAAATTTTAGTTTAAAATGAGCTATCATCACAGCATTACATCACAGAGTAGATTTTATTGAAATATATCTTTGTAAACGCATTTATCAATGAAAGTGCCTTGCTTTTCTGTTGCAACACTCATGAGATTTTCACTAAAGAAAAACAAATCATTTGTTTACGTTTGTTTTTTGATTGTTTTATAGTTGAAGCTTACTTCCTATTTGTAATTTTTATTGGTTAAATCTGAAACTTATCATTTTTATGGAATTTTTAATTGTTTTATTTATTGCTCAGCCCTGTATTGGTTTTCTTAATCTCATATATCATTTAATGATGTTTTGTTATATCTGATAGTCTTCACTTAAATTACTTCGTGTGTGTTTTGAGTTAGAATAATTAGAACAATGGGCACCTGCAGGAACGGATTGAGACAGTAATAGGTTGCGCCTTTGAGATCATGCGCGCGCAACAGGTCTAAAGATACTTCTAGTTTTGTTAAATTCTGCGTTAGTTTTTATAGCTACAGGACTATATAACTTTAAATTCGGTTATTATTATTTCACTAATTGTTTTTCGTATTGTATTTGAAATATTTCATTCGTGTATTATGTTCTTTTCTTCATTTGACATCTCGTCCACCCGTTTCAATTTCTTAGCGGAAGCTTGCGCATGCGCCTAAGGTATAAGTTATGACTAGCTAGCTGATCCTGCAGTTACACCAAAGGTAAGCCTACATTGAAAGACGGGTGTTGAAGATATGATGGTTTTAATGAATAAATGACAGTTAATGATTAGGAAAAAATCGATTATTATCTACGGTATTAAGAAGTAATTAATCACAGCCTGAATCTGAAAATCTAAAAGCATTAGGCATAGACAGTGGCTAGCTTTCTGGTACTGAACCTTTACTTTTATTTGCTAAAGTTCCAGTAATTACACTTACCTCAGTTTTCTAGTCGAGACTAAGATTTTAATTGCCGTAAAGCCTTAAGATGGTTATAAAGGTGGCGCATGGGTAATGTTATAAGTCCACTGTAATTACTACTTTCATAGACTTTCCACCAACGTTTAATTTTGCACCTGTTTTTCACGATGAGATCAGATCTGTTTCTTTCTAGCTAGTGTTATTTACTCCACTGAAAAGAATGTTTAGGAATATATTTAAGTGAGACTTTTAAATACGTATAATTGTTAGAGTCTTGTTTATTTTTCTCGTTCTTCGTTTCTTTTCTTGTTCCTCCAACAACTGCTGTAACCTCTCTTCTTGTTTCTTTTCTCGTTATTTTTGTTTCCTTTCTCGTTCTTCTTGTTTTTTTCTTTCTCCTCCAACCACTGCTGTAGTCTCTCTTCTTGTTTCTTTTCTCGTTCTTCGTTTCTTTTCTTGTTCCTCAACAACTGCTGTAACCTCTCTTCTTGTTTCTTTTCTCGTTATTTTTGTTT
Organism: Limulus polyphemus; assembly: GCF_000517525.1. Taxonomy (NCBI): domain Eukaryota; kingdom Metazoa; phylum Arthropoda; class Merostomata; order Xiphosura; family Limulidae; genus Limulus; species Limulus polyphemus. The sequence continues at coordinate 175,541 of NW_013667962.1, read as the reverse complement.
CCTTTCTCGTTCTTCTTGTTTCTTTTCTTTCTCCTCCAACCACTGCTGTAGTCTCTTTTCTTGTTTATTTTCTCGTTCTTCTTGTTTCTTTTGCTGTTCTTATATTGCTACCATCAAATCTGCTAAGTCGTAGTTTGATTTGCCACTTCTCGTTTCCATCTTTTTTTTTTCTTTTCCTTCCCACTCTCTGACACCAATTTGTTAGGTATCTGCTCGTTTGTTAATTTCCGGTATAAATTCTTTCCGAAGAACTTCAGCGATAGAAGTCCTTTCTTAATTAAAACTAGTTTATTCTCTCTTGATACAACTTTTTTAGTACACAGAATTTACACAGTCACTTTATGCAGTTGGTACAAAAAATTATTTAATCATTTTATGGAATCATTTATGTTCGTATTGCTGTATGAACAGGGGATATGGATCGTCTGAAATCTGTAACATTTTAAAGGTAACCGTAAAGGGTCTTTTATTTCACATTTTCATAATAACAGTTAAACTCTAGATAATCACAAAAGAACTTTCATATTAAACGACGTTTCGCCTTTGCGGCTTCTTCAGGGTCAGTACATAAAACTTACTTTTCTTTACTTACCTGTTCTTAACTTTTGTTGTATTGTTGCTTAAAGATTGTTTTTTTTTGTTTTTTGTTTTTAATTATGCACAAAGCTAC
>NW_013667962.1:170483-174447 GCF_000517525.1 Limulus polyphemus | reverse complement strand
GAAATTCAAACGAAACAAAACCAAACTCATCATACGCGACAGTGGAAGAAGCTAAAACACCAGCAGTTGTAGTAACGCGGTGTTTTAACTGTCAAAGATATGGGCATGTGGCAGTTGCCTGCAAATCTATCACACGATGTGTTGGATGCGACGAAAACCATGGATCATCTGAATGCCCCCGAACACATAAAAAAACCTAAATACTGCAATTGTAACGAGGAACATACTGCCAATTATAAAGGATGTCAGAAATATAAAGACATTAAACAATGGATATATGACATAAGAAACAATATAAACATGACAACAACAGAACAAAACAAAACACAAATCACACTACCCAACAAAAGATTCCACTACTAGCGACATCACCAACACAGAAAGTCAACGCAAATCCAACACAAAGAAGAACAAAGCACCAGGACAAGACAAAATTCAGATCATATTACTCAAGAAAGGCCCTCTAAGATTATTATCACATCTCACATCTTTATACAACTTATCTCTAAAAACAGGATACAATACCAACCGCTTGGAAACAGGCTGATGTTCTTATGGTCCAGAAGGAAAGAAAATCAGCGAATAACCCTGGAAATTACAGGCCCATAAGTTTAACAAGCAATCTAGGAAAATTACTTGAAAAATCATAAATATCAGACTCATAAGTTACCTTGAAACTAAATCAACACTGCTAGAAATACAAAATGGATTCCGAAAAGCAAGATAAACAACAGATCATTTCATAAGATTAACGGAAGAAATAATACACGGCTTTAATAAAAAAAACAATCTACAGTCGCATGCTTCCTAGATGTTGAAAAAGCATCCGATGAAGAATGGCACAACGGACTCAGATACAAACTGTCCAAATTGGGACTCCCCATGGAAACTATTCGCTGGGTTTCTAGCTTCCTGGACGATAGGAGCATCAGAGTGAATGTTGAGGGTTTGTTTGTTTTGAATTTCGCGCAAAGCTACTCGAGGGCTAACTGCGCTAGCCGTCCCTAATTTAGCAGTGTAAGACTAGAGGGAAGGCAACTAGTCTTCACCACCCACCGCCAACTCGTGGGCTACTCTTTTACCAACGAATAGTGGGATTAACCGTTACATTATAACGCCCACACGGCTGAAAGGGCGACCATGTTTGGTGTGACGGGGATGCGAACCCGCGACCATCAGATTGCGAGTCGAGTGCTTTAACCACCTGGCCATGCCGGGCTTTAATGTTGAGGGCACCTACTCCGAGTGCTGCACTGCTGCACTCCGGAGGCAGGTGTCCCTCAAGGAGGAGTACTTAGCCCTACGACATGTCTCTCAAAGACCCAAAACATTTTGCTCACAGTTCGCAGATGATGTTGCAATCTGGAAGAGTGCCCCAAACCCAACAACATTCAACATACAACCACTACTAAACGAAATAGAATCGTATTGCAACAAGTGGAGAATTAAAATAAATGCGCACAAAACACAAGTCATATTATTTACAAAATCGTACAAAACAAGCAAATTAATACCATAGTTATATCTAGACGGGACTCTCTTACAGGTAGCAACATCAGAAAAATTCTTAGGGATTATATTTGACACTAAATCATACTGGATACCACACACTAATAGCATAAAAACCAGAATTTGGAGAAAAGCGAGTTACTGTAGGAGCCTTACTGGCAACAAACAAGGAGCTTCACCAAAAAACATATTAAAAATTTACAGAACATACATTAGACCAGTCGTAGAATATGTATGTATAACATGGTTAAATGTATCAAAAATACACATCAACAAACTTCAGCAAATATAAAACTATATTTTAACGAAAGCGTTTAGAGTCCCACGATCAACAAACTCAGTATTTCTACAGAACTATTCAAACATGCCAACACTATCAGACAGGCTCCTGGATAACACGCTTCAATATTATAAGAAAAATATTAATAAAAATAAACTGATGAGCAAACTAGAGAGTTACATAATACATAATGAACCAAGCCCTAAGTACCTCTCCCCTCTAAACATCATAAATAAGACTCTTACAGACCAAACAGTGCTAGGCTAACTGAATCCTAGACACAAATGTAGCTCTATTTTAAAAGGGTTTTGTATGTAAAAATAGGATTATGTGTGTGTGTGTATATATATGACTGCCAAGTGGAACTGTATTGTGAACACAGACTAATAGTGCGATCATACGTAAGTGAAGCTAGTGAAAATATACAAGTTAATATTACCCCATGAATTGGACGTGGCACGAAAAGGGTATGTTAACTAAAAATGCAGACAATGGACAAAATTTAACATACTGTGAGTAATGCAACAACAATGTAACAAGGTTTATTACCTAGGATTCAATAACAATGCAAACAAAATAACAATTCCAGAGAGGGAGTAAGAGGTCTATGCTGAACCTGATCCTCCCTGGTCCAAAACATGGACCGAATCCCGATGAAGAAGAAGCGGCTAGAGCCGTCTCGCTTATGATTTTTGCTTTTTTTTTTTGTATCTCTGATAGATGTTTGTTGGTGGGCGTACACTATTATAAGTACACGACTGTGTATACAGATTTCGTGCATTCGTAAGCTGAGTGGATCTTTCTATTTTTTGAAATAATTAGCTGTGTGTTTGTAAGTAATGACACATCTCATTCCATTTTTTGAACTAACTTTCATCAATAGTTTTGGTTACAGTTTAAAATACTCTTGAATATTATTATTTAACGTTTACTTAAATTATTTTGCATTTTTACCTTTGTAAATGGATTTAGGACTAACCTAAGCTGGTAAATTATTGGGTATACGGCTGAAAGTATCATTAATGAAGGCACCCAACTGATGATTCTATACATTCTGTTCATTATAGGTTTTAATTTTTTCGTATATTGATTTATGACGTTATATACTTCTTATAAGTTTGTTATATAAAATTAGCTTCATTTATCTACAGACTCCTTTTTGGCTTCTATTTATATAGCTAGATTACTTCTATTCAGAAGTTATTTATAAGAGCTTATGGGCTGCAACCCAACTATAAAATTCACCAGTAAGCTGCACACTGGATGTGGTGGTCTGAACTCTTATTCAAATAATGTGAGATTTGTAGTCTGGTTTCTTAACACATTTCAAAGTTTGCACATGGGAAAGGTTGATTACCGTATTTGCCCGAATATAATGTGATTCCAATTTTGAAATGTTAAATTGAAGAAAATGTTTTTTTTACACATCAGTTGGACAAAATGTATTGAATAGTTTGTAAACACAGTAAACAGCTATCGATGTATTAAGCATTTTTGAAAGTCTTTCATTGCATTTTTTTAACGTGTAAATTTTACATAATTTATTGGAAAGTTTATACGTGAAAATACACTAAGCTAATCATTCATCTTCAATAAATCTTCGTCATCGCTAGAACTGTCGCTACTATCAGATTCATCGCATTAATTGGACTTGTTTCCTTGAACCTTCCCCTCATCCTCTTCTGGTTACCACAGCATGTCATCATCTGTTCCGTCCATTACATTGGATATGCAAAATTTTCTGAAACCTTTAATGATTTTCGGTGGTACTTTCTATTAACATATCTAACAAAATTGAACGTGCGTGAATATAATGTGCAGTCAATTTTGCAGGAGATAAAAAAGTGTGCATTATATTCAGGCAAACACGGTAATATTGGGAAGTAATGCACATTAGTACATCTAGCAGCATCCCACTAATCGGCATATTATTCCCACAGTGGAGTTTGGGTATATTTATATCATATTATCAACAATACAAATTATACTAGAGAGTACTGATTTGTTAATATCTGTAATATATGAGTTATCTTTAAATCTCTAAGATAATTCAAGATAATTCTATCATAATTCATGATTAGAACCTTTCACCTTAATTGTGTTTGTTTGTTTGTTTTGAATTTCGCGCAAAGCTACACGAGGGCTATCTGCACTAGCCGTCCCTAATTTAGCAGT
>NW_013667962.1:149796-170473 GCF_000517525.1 Limulus polyphemus | reverse complement strand
TCTTTTACCAACGAATAGTGGGATTGACCGTCACATTATAATGCCTCCACGGCTGAAAGGGCGAGCATGTTCAGTGTGACGGGCATTTGAACCCCTGACGCGCAGATTGCGAGTCAAGCGCCATAATCACCTGGCCATACCGGGCCTCCTTAATTGTGAGCCAAACATGAGAAATTGATCAATTTAGAGTAATCAGTAATAGAAAATTCAGTTGCTTAAATGAACTGTGTTATCTCCTGCAGAAACGAAAATATATATACTTACTGTCTTTTTACAGAAGAGTTACAGAAAAGTTCAAATTAAAACATACACCTACATTTAAAACACAGGTTCAAAGAAAGAAAACTCTGCCACTGAAAATATCATATATTTGTCAGCTAAAAGTTCCCAACTGTTCTAAATTTATATGGGGCTGACCATTAGATGACTTCAAATCAACCTGATTGAACATCCAATTGTGATGGTAGGAACCACGTTATAAATTTTAAAACATGACTTACATTAGTATGATTTAGTTCTGCATTCGAAATGATTTTGATAACTTGACTAGAACCAATGAAGAATGCAGTCTCTATACAAAAGGAGAAAAAAAACAAAAACAGTATACTGACTAAAAAAAAAAGTGTACTGATCAATAAACCAAGGCCACAGCTTAAACAAGCCAGCTCAGCTGCAAATTTAGATATTGAATTATAAAATCATCAGTCCTAAGAGTACCACTTTGGAGGTTTTGACAGTCATGCTGAAACTTTTTTGAATAGAGTGAGAACATCAAGTAAAGATGATTTTTTACATTAGTACAAACTACACAATACATTGTCTGTCCATTATCCACCGCAAGGAACTGAACCCTAGATTTTAGTTTTTTAAATCTATAAATGTACCACTGACTCAGTAAGGATCAAGAAAAAATGATCTACTAATAAGAACTTGAATACTTCCTTTATAGTTACTTGAAAGCTGTGCAAAGTTACTTCTTCCAATATTAGAATCTTTATATAATAACTGGTCAGAAAAGCAAACTATCAGCTTTTAATCATTCTTAGTTATAAAAGTAATACAGGAAATTAGTAACCCTGAACAGATAAAGAAATGTTAAAAATAAAATCTTGCCTTCTATTAAGTAAGTTATAAAACTAGTCTTTAAAATATGATAAAAGATTTAATAAATATTTACACATTCCAGTAGGTATAAACTATGAAGTGTGAAGCAGAAAGGTGTAGTTACTTTTCATCATAAATGGTACACACAACACTCACTTTTTTGTATGTCTTTTAATCAAATCTGTAAAATTTACAAAAAATGGTAAAGCATAAAGAAAATTAGATCTTTTAAGACTAGAAGAAAAAAAAAAGAATCATTTTTCTTTCATTTCTATTCAATAAATTTGTGTGTAAAATTCACATTGTAGTTAATGGACGTGAAGTTTCATTTAGATGGACTTAACCAACTTGCAGATGGTTGCTAATAATCTTTAAATTTATTCAAACAATTAAAAATGTATACTGTAGAAATGCATATACGTATAGTGTAACACAGAAAGCTGATAGCAGGATAGAATAATTCTTTGTAAAAACTTCAATATTCAACTAAGTAAGTCACATTTCTAAAACAACAGAGTTGAGGGGGGGGGGCTTTAAAAAAATGGACCTTTATTTTAAACAAAGAATTAAAGTGATTTAAATTAGCTTAAATGAAACTTGTAGAGAAGTATTAAAAACTTAAGAGAGAGAAAGAATCTGCAGATAATGAACCTTTTAGAATATTGGGGTGGTCATTCACCCCCCCCCCTCAAGTAACTAAGCCCCTACATACAAAAGGCATTTTAATGTTGCATTCTTTTTTATGCCATTTGTGAATATAGTTATTTTCTTAACTTCCTTTTATTTAGATAAAACAATGTATATACTTATTAAAAAAGGTGCATTTGTGCACATTAGTAAAGATAAACACAACTTTAAAATTTGATCTTTCAATTGCATTACCGTACCATAAGTGCGAGACAAATTATTGAAGTCAACATAAAGATCTTATCAACTTAAAAAATGTACCAATTATTTTCCTCTCTTATACACACTTATATGTTCAAGAATTTACTTTGAGAGTTTATTGTATTACTTGAATGTATCCCAGAAGTTTACAATGGAATAAACAAACTGGACAAAAAAAAAGATCAGGTAATGTTAACTTTGCTGGTTATAATACTTGTATGTATAAAAAAGTATTTTAGTGTAACAATGACTTATTTAGAATCCATATATCATGTTTTACTACTTCTAGATTTCACCAAAGCTTCCTGAATTGTAGTACCAAGGAATTTTACTGTAGTGGCAACACACTTACAAAAACAGACTATGTCTATTTAGAGATATCCCAAAAACTTACTGCATTGTAACACGTATATTTCAGCAAGATTTTAATGTAAAAGTGACAGGTATGGAAGAGAAATATTACTACTCCCAAATATCCTTAAAGATTCCAGAACTGTAACACATTTGGAAGATCATGTTTTACATGCCTCCAAATATTCCAAAGGTTTTCGAACTTGTAACATCAGTATGCCATAATGAAAAGATGATTTTATTGCAACAGTGAATGAGGTGGAAGATCAAATGATGTCTTACTACTTCCAGTTATCCCCAAAACCAATTGTATTGTAACACTTACGTGTCACAAAATAAAGAAGAGGTTTTACTGTAATGATGACAAACCAGGTACAAAGGCCTATTGTGTTTGGATTCATGAAAAACAAGATATCCTTTCTATGTTCTCTATTACACTCTTAACTAAAGACCAACAGTTTTTTCAGGACTTCACGGCTTATTTTCAAGACAGACTCAACACTCATTGAAGAATGATTTCAATATGCAAGAAGAAGAAACATGTCTGGCTACTCATTTAGAAGCCTGGTCACTAACCAAGGAAGAAAGGCTCCAGGCTCTTCAGACAGAACATGATGATATGTCTTCTGAATGCCATAATTCACAGGAAGAAAACATGTACAAATCTTCTTTCACCACAAGTAGCTCAACACTAACAGCCATGTCAGCCAAACCAATCAATTCACCACCAGTCCTTCACCCAAAAAAAGGCAGTCCAATAAACAACTACTGTTCTGAAACTATCCAGCAACATCCAAGCACAAACAAGCAAGCAAGCAAGGATTCCCACCCTCCCATCATCATTGTGGAAGATACCTCGAGCAGCTATTAACAACCACGAATAGCTGCTGATTTACATCAACTATTCCCAAATATGACTTTCAAAGACATGTGGAGACTACCAAAGGGCAGTATAGTTATTAAATGTGAAACCCCCTAAGGACTACATCAAACTCTTAAAGCCATGGTAAGTGACAGCCTTCAATGTCCACATTCTTGCTGAAGGCCCCATGAAGAAAACCATAGTCATAAAAGGAATCTCCCCTCGAAACCACTAACAAGAAGATCAAAGCTGAGCTAACCAGCCGAGGTTTCAAGACATCAAACTTCGCGTGCATCAAATCACTCAGGACTGAAGAGATGACACCACTCATTCTTAAAGAAGGCATCACATTATGGTTTTACCATTACAGAGTTGAAGAGCTCAACAACACCAGACCAGCAATAATCCAGTGCTTCAACTGTCAACATTTTGGACATACCTGAACCACATAATAGCCAAAGCAAAATGTGTCAGATGTTCTGACATCCACCCTATGACAGACTACCTCAACCAATGGGATGACATGAGATACAGCACACCCCACACTCATCATACGGAGGATACACTAAATATCAACTGACAGCTTCATTGAAACTAGGAGTCCAAGTGACTGAACCAATGCCAGCACATGACATTCCTCCACTATCTCAACAGACCATCTCTGCCATAAGGAACATCATGCTGTCACACCAGACACAATCAATACCATGATGATCCTACACTGATGCTGCGAGACCACAACAGTTAGCATGATTCAACCACAGAAAAGTCATGATAACATATCCCGAAAACCTTGTCACCTTCATCACTATGTGATTATCACTGCATAACATTACCTCAATCTACACAAGCTCAATGCAGACTACCTAGGAGAGATCATCACACACAGAAATAAAAATTGTAAGTCAATTTCATCTTTCACATTTTTATATGTAAACATCTAAGGAGGTCTTAACTATAAAAAACGTTAACTATTTGAGGATGACATAACTAAACCAGTATCTATCACATACATCAAAATCCATCAAAAGAAACATAACAATAGTGCCAACAACAAAGATAGAATATCTAACCAGGTGCTCAAGAATGCATCACCCCAACTCCTTAACCACTTTTGAGACATTTTTAGCCTATCTATACAATAAGCCTACTACTCAGCAATATGGAAGTCAGTCATCATAGAAGTTATCTCAATAAAAGGCCTCAACTCCTAAGATCACAACAACTTTCTCCCTGTTAGCCTCATTAGTTGCACAAGCAAACTTCTGGAAAGAATTTTCACTACATGACTAATGTGGCTACTAGAGGAAAACAATATCATCTATTAAATACAAAACACAGGAAACAAACACAGAGAAACAGCAGATCATCTCATAAGACTGACAGAAACCATGGATCCAACAGTAACCATGCAACAATAGCAGCATTTGACACAGTTCTGCATAATGGGCTTAAGTACAAACTAAGCACTTACAACATACCACAGGTATACTTAAAATGAATTTCAAGTTTGCTTTCAAACTGCACTGCTAAAGTCTGCACCAACAATTCAGTACCTCAGCCATCCAAATTCAATGCAGGTGTTTCACAAGGTTCAGTATTAAGGTCATTGCTTTACACACTATTTGTTAATGAGTATCTAAGTCTCTCCTGTTGCTAATTCATGCATCACAATATGTTAATGATATAGTGGTAGGGAGTACATCTTGAGACTCCCCACTTGCAGCTAGCAAAGTACACGATTCCCTAAATAGGATCACAACATAGTACAACAAGTTGTGGATTGTCCTTAATACATCCGAAACATGTTATAATCTTTCACAGAAGCCTCAAGAAGAATTTTTCACAATTCAAAAAAGACAAACTAAACTATATGACACGTCCATCACTTTCTCCAGCAAAGATAAAGTTTCTATATATCACTTTCAACACCAAGCTCACACTTCAAGGAATTAAGCAACAAAATAATAACTAGAATCTCATATCTCAGAAAAATAGCACATCACATAACAGTTGCAACTTGTCTACCTCATCACATATATACAAAGTAATCACAAGACCTCTCACGGAGTATGGCTCCATGATAACCTGTAACATGCATGAACATACCTACAACTACAGTTACTTCAAAATTGTACAACATGATGCTACACTCCTGCATGCTATGTTGAGAACATCTCAACAACCACCTCAGACCAATTTATGTAATTAGCTATCAAATTTTACAAAAGAAGCTAAAATGTGACACTCACTCACCATACAATTCCCTAACATTGCAGCCACACCCTCCTCATGGCAAAAGTATGTTTCTTCATATAACATTTTACACAGTAACTAATACATAATCCTCTGGATGTTAAATACACAATAATATATTACCTTGTGTCACTCTGTAGCACTAATCCATCTCATTCCAGTTTTTTAAACCTTTACAGCAACAGCTTCAAAACTAAAACCTCTTTAACTACCATCTTTGGCACTGGTCAGGTAGAAAATTTGGCATCCAACCAGTGAAAGTGGGTTTTCTCAGGGTACTATTGTTTCTCTGTACAACTAAACAATGACACTGGATTTATAAATTCTTACTACCCTGAATAAGGACAGTAATTAATTAATTATTCACCTACCAAATGTTTGCCAAAAATGATGAAAAAGTAGGCACTAGCAAGATCAAGTTATGTTTTACTGCTCTCACTCTTACTACATGCCAGATGTTTTGTAAGTTTTGCATGTCACCAAGAAAGTTTATTGCAACAGTGACAAATCTGGAAGATCAAATCATGTTTTATTCATTCTAGATTTCCTCTAAAGCTTGCTGAGTTATAATACCTCATGTGACCAATAAAGTTTTTTTTTTCTTACAGAGAGAGAGATTTGGAAAAGCAAAACATATTTTAACACCTGATATCACCAATCTTGCTAAATTATAAGATATACATACCATTAAAAATGTAATAGTGACAGATTTGAAAGATCAAATTTTGTATTATTACTTGATATCATCAGAACATGCAGAGTTGAAATGTATGTATGTATGTATGGGGTTTAGTGCAGCATGTTGTGTAATAACATAATATCATACCAGTTTCAAGATATCACAGCTAGTCAAATCTTGATCAATGAGCAAACTTAGTGTACAAATTAAGACCACATTTATACAGTCTTTAGGACAGCTTACTGATAAGAATAAAATATACATAAATAACATGAAGAGATATTATGAAATATATTAAAAGCCTACATTCCTAAAAATAATAACATCACATTGCTGACATGAGCACTTAAATCTAAACTTAACTTTAATCAAATTGACAAGCAAGGTTCATCAACTTAATGCTACAATGTTTAGAAGTTATCACCAAATGTATACATTCACAGCAACCTAAGAGGTTGTTAAGTGTGAAATAAGAAACTGTTACTTTTTTGCACGTGAATAAAATATTAAGTGTTTTCAAAAATCACTAAACTACACAATTTGTAACTGTATTTCTGATGTCTAAATGTATTTTACAATTGTTCAAACTTGATAAAGAAGTGATATTTCATAAATATCCTATTAAAGTGAAATTTCACTGTAACTATATACATTTAATTCTTTAATGAATCACTCACTACATAATATCATAAAAATGATGTACTGAGCAAGTATATAACAATAGTGTTCCAGATCCAGTGGTGGTGGAAACACTCATGAAAAACCAACAAACATAGGATTATACCCTTTTCTGCTATTATAACTACATTTAACAAACATACTATAACAATAAAGTGTAAATTACAAGTTAAAACTAATTATCCACATTTACATAATCAAAAGTAAGTTCGAAATGTCATAATAGTGGCTTATTTAAATGCAAAATTTTTATAAAGCAATTTTAAAGTTTATATATATTAAGCTCAATAACATGAAAAATATGAAAGCTTACCTTATAAGCATATAGCAAGTGGACAAGTATGTGACTAAAACATGCCAAATCATTACTTATGGGTGGAAGTATCTTTGTTTTGTAATTAGATATTAACACTTAGTTATTTTTACCAAAAACTTATATACAGTGGTAACCATACTATCACAGTCTACTAATTACAGAAGTTTTATGCTTAGTATTGTGATTGTACAACATGGCTTATCATAATATGACCATGGTATCAATATTGTCCATCACAGTACAAAATTGTAGTCCAAGGTTCACCATAATAATATAATCATAGCTTAGCAGAACACAACTACGGTTTCAAAATTTAATGCCATATTTTACCTATTTTATCTATGTTGTATACTATGGCTTAGCATCATACAATCATTCTAATGAAGGTGTACATCACCAACACTTAGCAACATATGATCTTTGTTATGAAGCTGTACATCACCATGACTCATAACAATACAGCAACAATAATGAGAGAGTATATTATAGCTTACCATTGCATTGAGATTACACAACCATACTTTCTGCTTGTGAAACTGTGCTCCTACCATTAAAATAAAAATGGAAAATACCAAATACGATTAATTTGAGTAAAATTAAAACTTAACATCAACTTTCTGTCAGTCTATCTACACAAAAATCTAACTCTTCAGGAAAAAAAATTCCCAAAGAAAATCAATATGTATTGAACTTTATAAATCAATTATTAGACTTACAAACAGTTCTTCCAAAAATATCACACACTGTCACACTCTTATACAATCTTCTGATTATCAATTACATCACCAGTTATTTTAATCAAAAAATGTGTTTTAAAACTAGACATGTAGGCATAAGAAGACAATATTATTAAAACCTATATGAATTAAGCTATGACTATGTGGGCTTATATGCAGTGAAGCATAATAGATGTACATGGATGGATAAGTTCAACAAATAACTACATATTTAAATTAGAACATCAGCTAACTTGCCTTTATCACAATTTAATTTTCAGTATTTTAAACCCATCCAAAGATAAACTAGCAAGTATATGACTCTTCAGAAAATCATGAACTGTAATCAACTGCTGCTGAAAGTATAACTACATCTATACTTCAACCCATTAAAAATGTTTTGCATAAAAATTTACTTTGAACCAATTATTTTAATAATTGGTAAGTTCACATTACTCTAACCAGGTTTTACGAGAAATTTGCAGACACATACCATTCATGTATGTATTTACATACATGTACTTCAGAAATTATTTTAACCAACCATAACAGATGCTCCATTAAAATAACTAAAATATGTATCTTTTAATTTGCTAATATAAACACTTGATATGTAGTAGGTAAGTGTCAGCAGAAAAAAAATGAAACAATTTCATTTTGTCAACTTTTCAGAAAGTTTTCAGTTTAGTCCTAATTTTAATTTTATTAAAAATTAATAGAGATGGTGCAACTTATTGGCAGAATTATAAAAATTCTTCCTGGCAGCAAACTCAGGTATAAACTTGAGGACAAAGCAACTAATCTTGTTTTACTATAGTAAATAAAATGGGTTCCTGTTGTGTTACACACTTTTTAAATAAGTAACATTTTTAACACAAAAAGATACATGCTAGATGTACACAAATGTCATGAAGAAATTTTGAAGAAGACATCAGCTGTAGGTGAAGTAATGTGTATATCCCTGTGAACTTCTAGTTATATAGCAACATTTGTTTTTAGTAACATATAAAGTGATATACAATCTCTGATGGAAGAAGTGAGAGGGTTAGCTTAAACCAGTTTTGTATTTTACTCACTTATAAAACTTTGTGATCAGGTTTATGTTTCCCTAGTTGATCTAATAATGAATAATTAGTATATATTACTAAAACACTTTCTTATTTCATTTCCCTTTTCATACACTCATATATTACTATAATTAATGTAGAAAATATGTCCAACAAATAATACATCTCTTTTACTGTGATGTCCAATCAATGAAAATCTTATGAGACAGATCTAGATGAATGATAATTTGTTCTTTTTTTACTGTTACTTTAAAACATCAATAAACACAAATAGGAATAAAAGGTAAAAATGTTCATAGATACAAAAAAATTCTTTAGTTATCGTGTACTTTTAACACAAAGAATAAGAACAGAAATAACTGTAATCAAATGCATCAGCAGAATTAACACTTGCGAGTCTGCATACTATACTGTAACATAAAAAATTTAAGAATTATACAACATATAAGTTTATATAAGAGAAACACTTTTAACAATAGAACTTCAAAATGAACTATGAATAACTGTTGCCATTACCATTTTACTGTGCCATAATTGTTTATGTAAAGTTAATAGGGCTCATACTTCCCCATAACATTTTAAAACCCGACAATAAAATGTGCTATCTAGCAAAAAGTATTGAGCAACAAAATGGAGTTCACAAAATTTAGAATACTAGGCTTTCAAGTCTACATTTGCCCAAACTATACTTAGACTTCTATTAAAAATAAATTTAAAATAAAAATTAAACTATAAAGTTGTAATGACAGACTCTTTAATTCAAAGTCACAAACTACTTAAAATGTAAGTGTGAGCTGACAGATCATGCAATACAAGTTAAAGAAAAAATTAATAAATTAAACTAATATTCAAGTATCAATGTGTGCAACTGAAGTTGATAATTAAGAAAAAAATACATAAAAGTACTTGCACTGTTAATATAAGTATTTCAAGTTTATGAAAATAAGTTTTATCTAAAAAATCATAAAATAACAATCCAATCTATTGCCAACACTGTTAAAACACCAATTTGCACCTTGCATAGTTTTTCTCTATTTTCCAATATTTGTGAATCGTTAGAAAATTCAATTGTTTACATAATCCTTTTTCTGAAAGATGGCTAGCTGGAGCCAGACAAAACATCTGGATTTTATAAATGTTTATATATTAATGTTTTTTACCAACATCCCCATATATGTTTTTTATATTATTTTTAGCATGAAATAGTCATTTATACTCTATGCAAGTTTTTTGTAAGTTACATAAATCTATAACAATCTGCCTATTCATGTTTATGTAAATCTCTGCAGAGGTCCCAACAATCATACCAAACCAAGGTTGCACCATCTCTTTAAGAACAAACTCTAATTGACAAAAAATAATTTAGCAAATTTTGTTGTTATCATAATAAACTAATTTCCAGAAGATATACAAAAGTTACAAAGAAAGCATAGCATGAATGACCTATATATTACACTAATATTTTAATAATTAAAATAACATTCACAAATTCAAGTTATAAACTTTTATGGTTTTATACGATGTACATAAACACTTGTCAGGCAAACTAAATCATTATGCGCTATATGTATAAATATATATATGAAATACAAAACAATATTTGTTTAGAAATACAAAATGTATAAAAAATTATTACTGATGGCCTATATAGTATATAGATACCAGTTCACACTGCCAACATTACATAAACTAAATATATACAGTACCTATGTATATACGTAGGTTTACCCTTTTCCTTAATTGAAATTATTAGTCTTGCACAAAAGCTAGGTCTTGACTATTGACCAAATTACATATCTTATTTTCTATAATCTAAGTTTTTGGCAAGTACCCAAATTATATGAATTATATTGCTGACCACAAGAGACATCTTCACATTTTCTTTTGTGACAGATATTTGATAGTATCCACACTCTGGTATCATACCAATCTTGCTTTTTTTGCACGAGCCAAGTCTTAACTACTAGCCAAACTATACGTCTTACCTTAAGCCTCACCCTTAATTTTTGAAGGAACTAGCAAATGGTTGCTAGTCATATTTTTTCTTACCAATAAATTTAGGACTTCTACTTGCAACAATATTATTATTCTTGAAAATGAACTGTAAGTGTGTCATAATTATTTCACGTGTTAAATTTTCCTAATAAATATCCACCATTTCACAAAAGACACGGAGAGGCAAACAAGGCTGATATTACATTGGCTGTCCAATTCAGATGGAGCCTTATGCTATGGCATAATTTTTGTATATATACTAATCAGGCATGACTAGAAATGTCTCACAGAAACTTCCAGTTTACCCCCTCCCCCAGAGCTTGGAGGTGCCGCTTTCACCTCCTTGTATAAATCTTCTGTGTAATGCTTTATGTTCAAATATTTGTAAATATTAAAAACTCATTTTACTTACACATATATTTATTATAACTATTTCACAAAAGCTAAGAGATACTTCATTTGGAAAGAAACTGCTGTATCAAGATCAAAAGCACCTGTATTGACAAAGTCTACAGTATCCCACAGCTGGTGGCCAACCTATACTAAAAAAAATATTTTATTAAAAATTACACTTTAAATGCCAAAAGCTATCAAAGCATTAAAAGCTTTTTGGCCTGAAATTTGTGTTAATCATGGACGAATTAAGAGGTATGTAGAAAAAAATGTGCAGTTTATGAAATTTCTATCTTATTATTACCACCAATAAGTAACTAATTGGGCACAGTATTTCTGACATTATGATGGTGATAAAACTGCACTGCAGCGGTTGGATGGTTTGAGTCTAGTCAGCTTGCCCATGTGTTAATTGCCTCGGCAACCAATTCAATGAGTTGAGCTGCACTTTTGCTATTCCATTTCCTGATACGTAGATTAGGTATGCCACTCAGCTCAAATGGGAATTACAGATTATAATCTGCTAGTTTGTTAGCAATAGTTTCATGCCCTATATCTTGCTGTTCATATATGAACCACATATTAGCTACTAGTTTCAGTTGCATGCCTTCTTTTGAGAAAGATAGTGGATAGTAGCCAAACCTGGTAACATATCTCCTTGCTTTTAGCATGAGATTCATATTCTGACTAAAATCTAAAACTGTATAATGATCTTATTCTGACAGACCCAGATAAACCAACAACCAAATTAATTGTCTATACAATATTATTATGGTCAAATATATTGATTATTAACCAATTTAAGTACAACATCCACTTGCTATTATACAAAAAACCATTTAATGGTTTCTGTATGAACATCTTGTCACAGCTAGAAGGTCAAAGTAAGTGCTACATCAGCTTGTTTTCTGTACAAAAATCTGGTATTGGCTAAAAGCCAAAATAAATGTCATACATTACATGTGCAAGCTACCGAAAAGCAGTTCATATCACAAAAAATTTCACCGATTGCACTTTCTGGTTGATTAAATTTTCTACTAAGCAAACATATATATATATATATATATATAGGAAGCTAAAGATTAAAAATATTGTAGAATACATCTAAAGGAAGGATGGCAAGAAATTTACACAGCATATCCAAACCTTAGATGAAAATTAATTAAATGTAATTTTATGAAAAAAATAAGATAAATAAATTGTAGTCGCAATATAAACATCCAACACCAAGGCATAAATCGTAACATGGGTCATTATGTAATATGCCTTGGTTTTTTGAGGTACTGGTAGAAATAAGACCCAAATTGCATTGGGAGTACACCATCTATCCATTTTAACCTCAACTTTGCTGGCCTCACATGCTTCAGTATAGTATAGTAAAACCTAACATACTGGTATTTTTGTCCAAACATCATATTGGGAACTGGAATGCTAACTTCAAAGACATACGTGTCTTGTATTCTATTATTTCTTTCTGTATATTATTATTTTTAATTTAATTTCTATGGGCAACCACCTTTTCATATTTGGCTGCAGACAGTGAAAGGTGGTAAAGATGCAAGGAATTGTGTGTCAGAGCACCCACATCTGCTCCATTTTTTCTTAAGCATGTGAGGACAACAACGTTGAGGTTAAATTTGATAGAAGGTATACCCCCAACACAATTTGGGTCTTACTTCCACCAGTACCTCAAAAACCCGGGGCACAATACATAACAACCCACTTTATGATTTGTGTCCTGGGGGTTCAATGTTTGTATTGGGACTGCAATTTATATATTATTTTGTTTATTTCTTTTTTTTCCATAAAATGACAATTAATTATATATATATATAAAAGACAAAAAACAATAACTTTATTCTTATCACATATAATGTAGCCCCCTTAGTGGAAAACTACTTCTATATTTCTTAACATAACATAATGTTTAGGGACAACAAGGGACCTATTGGTACCTAATGTTTCATATATTATTTTACTGGTGATATACAAAAACACATGGAATAAAGAGGAACATCAGAAAAGAAAAACAATAAACTAAGTGCTCTAGAAAAGTGAGCTTTCCTTCACCAGGGATAAATGGCAAAATTTCAATGGATTTCTCAAGTATCATATTCGCTAAGCTGGCTATAGTGGCTATATTTCTGTCATGGTATGACTAATTTGTACAACATTAGCTTACAAGAAAATAATTTAAAATATACCTTCAACTAACAAAACAAAAAAGTTGTAATTTTCCTATAATGAAAATGTATTTCCAATAGGTACTTACCTTCTCTCACATAAATAGCTATTCTACTTCAGTGTTGCCCTCTATATTCAAAATTTTTTGTGCATGCCACAAGTCTTGAAGCTCCCACCCATCTGGAATTGACCAATTCCAATGCGTCTCACATGCAAATTATCATGCAACAAATCTCCAAACACTAAGAGTGCAGCATATCTCTTGATGCACATGACTCCCTCTATTCAATTCTACCGTTCTATCACCTTAAGTTTTGGCAGAAAATAGAAGCACCATTTTTTAGTGAAGAGGAAGGGTGGGAAGTGTGAGCAGTAGTAAATACCTATGGGAAAAACATTTTCAGTATAGGAAAACCATAAATTATGATACAGTACATTACCTCCGTTCATATAAATAGCTAGAATCCTACATTGAACAGGTGGAAGGACTGGTACAAGGGAAAGAAAGAAGCATCCTTCGAAAGCGTCATAAGGACACTCCCAAAGATGAGATCTTTGGATTTGAAGATCATACATGGGAGACTGCACCACTTCTGTACCAGGTATACTCTTCGCACCACTTCTATACCAGGCATACTCTTCGCCCAGTGTGGAAAAAAAGTGTTGCAGATATGGGCAGAAATAGGGAGTAGAACATCCAATAGGGATAGAACTATGGTTGGATAGGGATACAAATCACATGATACATGAATCTCAATCCCATAATACATAAATGTGGGTGTGAGTAAAAGGATGTGTCTCCAAGTGTAGAGTGGCTAGGGCACAACGGACTGCACATGGCAACTCAACTATATCCAAAACTCAGACCACAGGGAACCGACATCCACACAAGGGTAGAATGAGGATCATACTATTGGTAAGTCAACTACAATCCAAAACCCAGACCACAGGGAACCGACATCCACACAAGGGTAGAATGAGGATCATACCATTGGTAAGTCAACTACAATCCAAAACCTAGACATCAGGAACTGATATCCATGTGGGTGTAGGAAAGAGGATTATACTGCTGGCAAGACGACTATAATTCAAATCCCAGGCCACCAGGAACTGACACCCATGTGGGGGTCGGACACAGGATCACACTGGTAGCAAGTCAACTACAATCCAAAACCAAGCCATCAGGTGGGGATAGGAAAAAAAATACCATACCATCTTCACCTCAAATTGATGAGACTGAAGGGAATCTCATACCCCTGACCTATGAATAGGAACATAATAGCAATGTGAGAAATTGATCGATCGATCCGGGAACCAGCAATCCAGCATTGAAAAGATGTCTGTGTAATGTAAACCATCTCACTCAAAATCAAAATGACAGAAACCACCCAAAATGCAGTAACATCCTCACAATAATAAGAACATTGAAAGATAGTGGAAAGGGAAGAACCATATTAATCTGCAAATACCTCCACTGTGACCCACAACACGGATGGAGTAACAAGAGTATAACTGAGTGAGGGAATAGAGACATCTGTAATATATGTGTCAGGATTTGTGTTGATTGGTTCAGTTCTAAATCCAAAACCCAGCCATTAGAAACTGACATCTACAAACTGCAATTTTGATGGCTCACTCTCAAGATATATAAAATGAAGGACAACTTGTCATTTACACCAACAAAACACCACCACTCAACTGAATAGTTTAGTTTTTATACTGTTTCTCATTATCTCATTCAGGAGGATCCATCCATGGTCCACCACCCCAGCAGCTTGGAACTGGAAAGTGGTAAGGACTCCCAAACACCACTAGAAAAAAAGGGGGAGAAAGCATAGTGGAGAGTCCAGAGGAACGACAACCCTGAAAACAGTGCAATGGGTGACCACGAAACTCGATTTTAAAAAGCAGACCATACTGATATACTAAATACAAGGCATGGCAGGGATGGGTACTATCCTCTTCTGCTTTACCCATGAAATGCATGGGTGAGTATGGTCCAGGAAGGGCAACCTAATGAAGCAAACATATCACTAGGATAAACCTACAAGCGATCTTGTGGAACACCCCATCTCAGCAGTGTGCATTTAGTGCAGAGCGGGTTCAGTAAATAAAAAGAGGGACATGTCCCTGAAAAATAAGAGGCATATAGCAAAGCCACCAAAAATTTGGAGGATCGAGAGGTCATGGGATGGAAAAGTCAATCAGCAACAAAGACAAAAGCATCCGTGAAGAGAAATAATCCAGAAGAGGGGGAGGAAGCAGTAAACCCAATGTAGTTATGATCATCTATCAACTCAAATAGAAGAAGAAGGAAGGGTGAAAATTAAGAGAAAAATCAATTGAATGGCTTGGTTAACAGAAATCTCCATCAAATGCGTTTGAGGAGGAGAATGGATGGTCCCGATGGAGGGGTGTTTAAAAATACCCACCCTAAAGAGACAAGAATGTGAGGTATGGAACAGGAAAAACATATCCAACTGGAAAATTCAACTACCTAAGCTGACTGTGGAAGAAGTATATGAGCATGTTAAGACTACTCCCATTTGGAGGGAGCTAATCAAAGCTAGACATCCAATGATGGTGTAGGTACCCCCACCCCCCAAAATGTGGAAGTCCGATAAAATTCAGACCATCCCACAAATGACATATGGAACTGAAATAAGTTCAAAGGGCAATGCCACAAAACTGGAACCGAATCACATGGTGAAAAAAAACCTAATATAGTAGTCCTGAGAAATGGAAAATAAGAACGTGTACCGTAGGCATTCCCAGACATGCAGAAATATCCCACCCAAATATGATCAAAGACTACATATGAAAATGGAGAAGACCCAAGAAGTGATTGAGGTGGGACTGATTGATCCAGAACCTCAATAAGCATCAAGGATACAAGATGAATGGAGAAAACCCATAGACAGGAAGTTGCCAGATATGTAAAAGAATAATGATGACAATATCTCAAAATGAAGCAAGAGCAAAAAAAAAATTAATATAGCATGGCATTCATCCCACATGATGCTAAATGTATGGAAGAATTCCCAAAAACAGACCAGTGGAGGAAAAGATCTCACCTTAAGTCCCTATTAGTAGTGGATAGTAAATAAACAGCAGTGTCCTACCCAAGAAGATCCCAAAAGTAACGAAGCAAACATCCCAACATGAAGAAAAGAAAGAGGAGGTATCCCACAAAAAAATCCCTAAATATAGGTAGAACACCTGAGAAAGGAAGTGGAAGGTAAGCATTACCTGTAGGAGAGTAGATAGGGTAATATGAAGCTGAAAAAATAGGCAGGGGAGAAAATGGATAGAATTAACAAATATCCAAATGACATAAAGTCAAGAAGAAAATCTATCTAAGGCAAAACTAATTAAGCCTGTATAGGTCGAGGCTTGCAAGTGCCCACTCTCAATGTCAGAAGAAGGGGGAATATACTGTGAAACATGTCAAAAACAAAAATAAAACTGAGATAGGCCTAGCAGATTCTGCAGTAGATGCCTGGAATGCAATACATGATAAGGTGGAGGAAGAAGACAAGCAATATTGGGAGCAGGTAGGGTGGACCCCAGTCCCCAGGGACCCACACAAACAAAATTATGGGTAAGAAGTACAAATTAAACAAAATTAATGATAAGAAATTGTGTAGTGAAATAAACATATGTAATACATGTTATGTGTTCAAGAAAACAAAATAGTTAACTTAACTATCGAGAAATACAACCACAGGTAAACTGAAATTAACAGACATTTACTAACCCTGAGCTAACAAGATATTAAACTAAATTAGTGATTAACTCATAAATAGAATTACAGGTAAACCAAAAATAACAGACACGTGTTAAGCTTAATCGAACAGTACAGGTCAAAGGATATCACAAAGCTCTAAAATAAAAAATCTTAACCTAACAATAAGTATGTACAATATTGGGAGAAGTTTGTGCAGACCCTAGCTCAAGGGTTCCATACAAACCAAGTTAATATGAAGAACTATAAAAAATAAATAATAATGAGAATGAAATAAACATTAATTTATAAACTGAAATAAGTGTTTATTAACAATAACATATACATGAGACATGATGTATGGAAGAAAAACAATATAGTTAAAAGAATGATTGATATACCAGTATGATAAATTACAGGGAATCCTAAAATAACAAACAACCATGATATCATTTGTAAGGGGGAAAAGATGCAACTAAGCCTAATTTCTGACCTGAACTGGACTGTGAGTATCAACCAATCTAACAAAACTTATGTTATAAAACTCAATTAACTACAGATAATAATATTAAAAATAAAATTGTTCAAAAACTGTAACAGTATAATTTTTTTCAAAGTTGGCAGACAGTATGTTAAAAGGTGTGGGCCCCCAAACTCAAGGCCAAGCATGACAAAGGTCAGCTCATTGGACGATCAATCACCTGACAAAGTAAAGCCGAACATCTTCCCATGGAATACCAATACCTGAAGCCTGTGTAAATGTGCTGATAGAACATATAACCTCCGATGTGGTAACGTAGAATTCATAATGTAAAATAAATAACCAAACACAACTGTGTTGACACAAAGAAATAAAAAGTTTTTGTAATGAAGTAATAAGTTCCGTGACTGGGAAGAAATATAAAATAATTCCACTTCAGAATAACTCAACAAGTTACAAATATCACTACTGTATAATAAAGAGTAAACTTCTTGAAAGATATTAATAGAAAGATATAGAAAAAAAATAATAATAAAACCCTTGAAAAGAGCACAAACTAAATGTTATAGCATGAGTACTGCCAAAGAAGAAGTAACAGTTCAGTAGAACTGAATAGAGCAAGTCATATGCATCAAGAAAGTATGTCACACTCTTATTGGTAGAGAATTGTCACATGATGATTTGAATGTGTGATGCATTGGAATCAGTTAATTTCAGATGGGTGGGAGCTTCAAGGTTTGTGGCATGTGCAAAAATATTTTGCATATAGAGAGCAGCACTGAATGAGAATAGCTATTTATGTGAGAGGAGATAATGTACAATATCAGAATACCCTCTTAACTACTTACTGGCTTATTACCAGTAAGTGCAGTAACCTGAATAAAAATTCATTGTTTCATAGGAAATTTATTACCTAACAAACTACTTCTGTATTTTTGCTTCTTTATCTTATTTTGTGATTATCTAGGTCTCCTGTTTTAATTTAAATGGTAGTAATGAACAAAGTTCTACACAAAAAACAAAATATAAAGCCTTTTCCCAATAACAGTAAATTTTAAGTAAAAATATTTAAACTGAAATTAATATTTACACTCTATAAAATTAAATAAGGATTAAGATTAAATATTTCAGTACTGAATGACCCAGTAAGTACAAGATAAAGTTTGAAAATGTTTAGATGCTGGGAAAATGGGTCTAAAAGTGTAAAATGTAGAAATCTGAAATTTCAAAATCAAAGTCAACATTTTTTAAATAATGTTCTTCTTCCTTGTAAGTATTATCGCAGAGAAAAATGTCAAAATACAACAAAAGTTTTACAGAATTTCTCAAGTATCATATTCACTAAGCTAGCTATAGTGGCTATATTTCTGTCATAGTATGACTAATTTGTACAATATTAGCTTACAAGAAAATAATTTAAGAGACACCTTCAACTAATAAAACACAAAATACCCTCTTAACTACTTACTGGCTTATTATTTAAGTCTAAAATTATAAATGAAATGATTTTTTTTTAAGTGAG
This sequence comes from Limulus polyphemus, assembly GCF_000517525.1. Lineage (NCBI taxonomy): Eukaryota > Metazoa > Arthropoda > Merostomata > Xiphosura > Limulidae > Limulus > Limulus polyphemus. The sequence goes on along the minus strand of NW_013667962.1, from coordinate 151,257 downwards.
AAAAAAATACCCATTAAATGTCATTTTGACAGAATACAATTTTCTGAGCATTTCAAAAGAAATGCATACATACTGTTAAAATAAGAAAACACACAACAACAGGCTGCCAAACAAAATAAATAATTTTCTTATACAAAACATATGAATGTAAGAAATTATTAACAATACAAATGTATATATACCTAAAAAAGAACACAACAACCTTCTTCAATAACAGGTGTTGGTGGTAACAATTCTGGTGGTGGTTCTGGGTAATGTCCATCCATGTAAACATTAATCACAAAAATGAAGTATTCATTTCTATTACCTCTGTTAAATATGAATGAGGCTTCCACACCACTGAATGGCTCACCACCATTGAAAAGTCTCATCGCAATTGTTTCTACACTTAAAACTCTTGCACCTAAGGGTATAAAAAATAAAGAATGTTAACATGTTATTTTACATTTTAAGTTATGAAAAACGTTTCCATTTGCATTAAAAATCAAGTAGAACATCACTACAAACATTTCCATACTTAATGTTTACATTCTGGTAGAGAAGAAGTAACACTGACAATATCTCTTAAAATTTCTAAAACCTCAAAAATATACATTATCATGTTAAAGAATACAACTCTTGAAGGGGTTTTCCAGTACAACTTAAAAAAAGATGAAATAAAACAGACACTATATAAACATAGGAAAATGACACTAAGACAAAAAACAGTTAAACTTCTCAAATATTGGTACTTATTATCTGGATTAGTCTTGCATCTTTTTTCTCTCCTTTACTGGCAAGTTTGTTCAGTTATTTTTAAGACCATACACAACTTCACAACAATAAAATTGTTTTTTTTTTGTTTGATCGTTCAAATGTAAATTTTGTTATGGAATCATACAGCAGAAAGCACAAAAGAGAAATGGAAACTTGAGAAAGAAAAAATCAACATGTTCTACTAAACACTACAAGCACAGTCCAAAGAGATCTTCTATATCCTTACTTTACATATAGTATCCTACATAAAACTAAAACACATGGGTAAATATCAAGTAAAAAATAAAATATGGCTTTAAAAATTTGTATGCACAGAATGAATACGTTAAGCTGAAACAAAGAAAAGAGACAAACACAGTTGTTTCACTTTGAAGCAAAATACTTAACTGAAAATAAATAACCTGAAAGCAATTGCATGACACCATATTCCTACTGCATCTTTAACTTCTGGTCAGCTTCTCTGAATGTGCAACAACTGCTTATGATAATCACCAGGACTAATCTCACTTTTGTCACTTTGTTTGTTTTGAACTTTATGCAAAGCTACATGAGGGCTATCTGTGCTAGCCATCTCTAACTTAGCAATGAAAGACTAAAAGAAAGGCAGCTAGTCATGACCACCAACTCTTGGAGTACTCTTTTACCAATGAATAGCGGATTGTTTTGCTTTGTTTTTGGAATTTCGCGCAAAGCTACACGAGGGCT
>NW_013667962.1:136942-149431 GCF_000517525.1 Limulus polyphemus | reverse complement strand
CTGAATAGTGGAATTGACAATCACATTATAATGCCCCCTATTGATGAAAGGGCAAGCATGTTTGGTGTGAGAGGGATTCAACCCCACGACCTGCAAATTGTGAGACAATCACCATAGTCACTCTGAGAAGGGCAGTTTCTGACAAAGGAGCAGCTTCACTTAGAACTATAATCTAGATCAAGCTCTGACAGGCTTCTCAGAATGCCACATCAAAACATTACTCTTGTTAAAAAAAACAAGGGGGGAACCATGAAGGATTCATCTCAGATCATAGCTGATTATATAATATTCATGTAGAGCTCTGATCACAGTTAACCTGGACTAAGATTTTGAAAAAAATTACCTGAATGACAAAATATTCATTTTCCATGATATGAAAGGGTTATAGATTTAACAACTACATATCACACTGGTAATCTGCTAGAAATTTCCTAAGGTACATTCACTTGGTGTCCTGGGTATGATGTTAAGCTGCATCCAGCAGTGGTAGAGTCAACTGTAAGGGTAACAGTGAGACAAGTACTCTCTTGCTACTGTAGTCTGTGGGTTGCCCTTAGGCAAGGCATAGCACCCATTAGCCTCCATTACCAGCTTACAATTGAAGCCATTGTGAGTGCAGGATGGAGGATTATCTCATCTGGCAGATGCATGCTGCAATTGGGACAATGATAGAAAGGAAACCTGTTCAAATTAGTTAAGCACCGCAACCTGCAGCAAGAAAAGGGTAACCTACTGCAGTATTTTGTCAAGCATAATTTGTGGTCTTTCACAAATCAAGAGAAAACCACAATGGCATAAAAAGAGTCCCCTGATAGAAATGAGGATGACACCTCACCTGCTAAGGAAAGTCGTGTGCAACAGGTGACTCCTGACTATCAGCATGCTACTCTTTGCACCCAGAAGAAAGCAGTCAAAGTGGCAACATGGAATGTGAGGACTTTACACCAAATTGGAAAACTGTTAAATGTCAAGCATAAGATGAAGAAATTAAAGATCAATATTCTAGGTCTGTATGAAACACGTTGGAAAGACACTGGAACTATACTTTCAGAAGATATGAAGATCATTTATTCACAAAAGAGGAGTTTGTTTGATTTTGAACAAAGAAATCTCAAAGTGTTTGTATGGATTTTGGGCAATAGCTGATAGAGCAATGCTTGTGAAAATAGAGGCTAAACCTTTCAACATTATAATAATACAAGTATACGCATCAATAGTTGAAAATGAGGAAGAGGACACTGAACGTTTCTATGAGGACCTTGATAAAGTGAAAAAAATAATACAAACCTCAAGAGGTGGTCATATTAATGCAAAAGTTAGTTGTGAATGAGTGGATAATATTGTTGGACCACATGAACTTGTAGAGAAAAATGAAAGAGATCAGAAATGGATTGATTGGTGTGTTGCAAATGATCCAATCACTAGACACATGGTTTGAGCACCACCCAAGAAAAAGGTATACATGGAAAAGTCCTGGAGATAATGCTAGTAATCAAATTGATTATATCAACATCAACAGAAGATTCAGAAATGCAATACAATAATTGGAAACTTACTCAGGGGCTGACTATTGAAGTGATGATGTTCCTGTAGTATGCACCATGAAGGAAACTTAAGAAGTAAAAAGTGACGAAGAAGCTCGATTATACAATTTTAACGGAAAAAGATATGATTAAAGAAAGATATGTATTTGCAGTTAAAAACTGTTTTCAAGGACTTAAAGATGAAGGAAATATGTCAAAATGGGAAATGTTTAAAGAAGCACTAGTTAAGATAGCCAAGGTTATTCCATTAAAATTAAGGCAAAAGAAACAGAAATGGATGATGGAGGATATCCTTGAACTCATGGAAGATAGAAAGAAGATGGAAACCTGTAGTACAGAAGAGTATCAAAAATTGGAAAAAAGAAATTGAGCAAGGTGTAATGAAGAAAAGGGAAAATGGTTTAATGAACAATGTACAGAGATAGAAAAACAAAAAGCATAAAGATGTATCAATGTACAGGAATATCAAAAACATCACAGGTAAAGGAGGATGCACTACTAGTGGATGTATAAAAGCTAAGAATGGTGAGTTAATTATGGAATGAGAAAGAGTACTGAAAAAACAGACAGAGCATATTGAAGATTTATTTCATGACAGTCAGGAAGAAAAGCCATCTATTAAGAAGTTGATGGATGAATTGAGTATTCTGAAGTACAAACAGTTATCAACAGGATGAAAGAATTTGGCACAGAAAAGTTAACAGCTATCATCAATGAGATTTATAAAAGTGGTGAAATACCTGAGGGTCTCAGTAAATTTATCTTTACTATACTCCCCCAAAGACCTGGAGCTATCAAGTGTGAACACCATCAAACCAACGGTTTAATGAGCCATGTGACAAAAACCCTGGTAAAGGTGGTGATGGTGAGGGTTAGAAGCAGAATAAGACCAGAGATTGCAAAAGTTCAATGTGGTTTTATTGACGAACAAATATGGTACAAGAGTACATGGTACAAATGCTTTTGGAGAAGACAATAGAAATGGAGGACCTTTTCTTGTGTTTTATTGTCTATACAGTCAAATATATGAATTTAATGAAAATGTTGAAAAAACTGGACACTGATAGTAAAGATTTGAGAATTTTAAGCAGAGATGAAAGTGTCCCTTTCCTAAAAATCCTGAAAGTAATCGAAGCCAAGTAAGGGGGGGGGGGCGGCACCCAAAATCCTGCATTTCGATGCATTTTAGTACTTAAAATTCACTTAAACAAGTTACCCCATTTTTCTTACATCAGTGATTATCAAATACATGCGAGAAATATCAAATCTGATTCCCCTAGTTAATGGATAATTTTCAAGAGTGCATTCTTTGGAATTCATAATTTTCACTATTGGATGTCAAAACTTATATAAAGTAATGCTTTTATAACTTACACTCAGTACTGCATATGTGTTTTTGAAATGTGTATGATTCAACTGAGACTAAACAATTCACACTATTATGAAATTGAATAGATTCATTATTAAAACATTGCTAAAAATAAATCAGATATATATTTATTGTAAAATCAAACTCATTCGCCGAATGTAAACAAACTGTGCAATTGGATAAATGCTCATCTATGGCGTGGAACACCAAAATCCGATAAATAATTTTAAAAAATGTGTTTCTCCGGAAGAAAACTGGAGGTTTTCAGGATTTTTTAGAAATATCTGGATTTCCGGATATATCCAGAAGACTTTCATTATTATTTAAGAAACCTCTATTGGGACCAAACTGCAGCTATGAAGGTAGAAAATAAATTAAGTGATTTCATCCAAACTGAGAAAGGCATGAGGCAAGGCTGTGTCTTTTAACCTGACTTGTTTAATATGTACAGTAAGAAAATCCTGAGGGAGATTGAGGATTTACCAAGGCTGATCATTGGCGAACAGAATTTGAACAATTTGCATTATGCTGATGACACAGTTTTAATAGCTGATTCAGAAGAGAAGCTGCAAAAAATTTTAAGTAAAGTTGTTAATGAAAGCAAGAAGGGTTTAACCCTTTCTGCATGGACATCCTTTACTGCACATGTCACGAGGTTTGAATGACTTGCATTAAAAACTTAATTAAACAGCTTTTTGTTTACATTATACCAATTAGTATAGCATAAAATCATAGCTAATAATCCATATTTTAATAAGTTTTAAGTTTTGATTTTATAAGGCGATATAAAAAAAAATCCTGAATTTCCCCTAGTGTGAGAAATGTGACATTTTTTGCTATGTACCCCCTCTTCTGTAATTTAATCACCACCCCTCCAAAAAGTATAAAATTTAATATAAATTACTCACTATCAAATTGTCATCACTCAGACAAAGCATATTTTTATAGCCCTCAATCTTGTTTGATTGCAGACCCATCAAATAGAAAATCAGATTCGACTCCTCTTGCCACACCCACCTGTCACATCCTTTCTTTCAGGATTTATTAATAGTACTCTTTTACGTTTAATATTATATTATTTATAACCAATACAAAGCCACAGTTTTGATCTACCAAATGATGTATTATATTAAGTTATTTTCGGAACAGAGAATTGTCAATTTCTCTTTGAGTTCAATCTTCATTCCCAAGGAAAAGTTATCAAGTAGTGTGGATGAATTTCTAACAGCTCTTCTCACATAATTAGAAAGCCAGAAAAAACTGTGATGGTTAAGGGACACTGTCTGTTTTTTGCATGTTATTATTCTGTGTTCTTTGGTGCATTATTTAATTTCTTTTAAATTATTTAGTGCACTTCTACCATTATTATAAAAAAAGTATGGTTAAGCATCATTGACAGCAGACAGCAAAAAAAAAAAGGTCTATGGAAGTACTTTATTTCTTGTTTTTCATATGTATTCTTTGATTTTTATTATAAAAGTAAATAAAATTTAAAAAATAGGAATCTATTTCGGTTAGTCAAAAGTCAGATTAGATAAAATAAATAAAAATATTAATATTATGATAAAAAATTTTCACAAGGCACGCATGACAGCAGCTCTGAGTAGATCATAAGTAATGTAATTCAATAGTGTAACATGAGCCCCACGTTCCCCAATTGATTTAGAACTTATAATGGTGTGAATATTAGTTAGACATGGTTCAAATGGTAATAAAACAATAAAATCTAAGTATAAACTGCTGTATACCATTAAGAGTTTAAATCTACTTAGGACAAACATATGTAGTTTCATATTACAATTTGAAGTCATTCTAGAAAGAAAAAAGGGTAATTTAGACTTATATCAATTTTTTTTTGGTGGTTACAAGGTTGGTCAAACTGACCAACCTTGTATAAAGTTAGGATAGAGAAAATAACAGATAAAATATAAAGTTTTAGTGAAAACAAACATATGAAATGTATTTAAGAGGTTTTAGAGATTACACAAATGAAATTTGAGATTTTTGGGACGAAGATCATGAAAATCACTTTGTGCTTGGATTAGTAACAAAACAGACTTCATATATTCACAAACAAATTTTTAGTAAAAATACTTCATTAAAAAAAAAAATCTGATTTTTTCATACAAAAGACTGGTAATGTCTCCCAAAAGTCTACCAAATTTTGTGAAGATACACATACTGTATTAAAAGTTATAGTACAAATACTTAACGAGTGCAAATGTGTATAGGGAATATGGACTTGGCATTTCATACCAAGCCCATTGCAAAAGGATTATATATCAACTGTAGGAAAACAGGATGCAAAGTAATCAAACAGACAATCATTCCTGTATGCAATGTCAAATTAGATAAGACAGGTAAATAAGTTTGATTACCTGGAAAGTTGGCTAACATCAGATGGTAAATGTGATCATATAATAAAACAGCTACTGACAAATCATAAGATTTCTGTGGGGATGAAGTTAATAGTTTTAGATTTCTGTGTTATATCAGTTCTCATGTATACATCAGTATATTGAACAATATCACTAAGTACAGAACGGAGAATTCATGCAACTGTGTTGTAGTTCATAGGGCACATATTGAAGATATGTTGAACAAGTCACACCTCAAATGAAGATATTTGCCAAGAGCAGATTGTAGGAGGAAGCTGCTGACTAACATTAGAAAGAGACAGTTGGAGTTTCTTAGACACAATATGAGGAAAGTCTGGTTGTAACTGGAAAGATGAAATGAAACAGAAACTGTGGAAGACCGTGGTCACCAATGACCTGTTTGAATATAGTAGCTAGAGAGAGAGAGAGAGATATTCACTTGAACCCTATTATCCAAATATACTTGAAACATATTTTTTATATAGCCTTCCTGAGCTCCCTATAATCTTATCAACTATTAACCAACTGCAAGTTAAGTTTCTAATTTCTTAAATTACCTATTTTACTAGAAAGTTGGTATTTCAAGGATTTTAAACTTTCTTAACAACAGATGAATTTACTAACTGGAGAATTTTCAGAAGGCAAAGTATTAAGGAGAACAAAAATCAGTGTCAAACAATGGTCAAATTTAGAGATTATTCTACTTGGTTAGCCTTTGGAAACTTTATTGCTTACCTCATCAAAGTGTTAGTTTCGTACTGCAAGTGTCTTAAAGATCTAATGTTTGCTGTTACAGTAAGATGAGTATATGGACTTAAGTTTATTTCCAGAAAGAACTGGTCACTACAATTATTATATTGTTACTAGAAAAGGAAAAATATCTAAAATCTCAGTCATTACTGTCATAAGCACCAAGCCAGGGATCTGAGAAGTTCCACTGATCCATATGAGTCCAGCCCATGAGAATGAGAGCTTCCAAGGAAGTTCACATCCCCAAAGAGATAGAACATCTTGAACCATAAGAAAAGGTGAGGAACGTGTGAACTGCTTGCTCCAAACCTGAAGACAAAGAGGAGAAGACTGGGCCTGACTGAGGTTGGAAAGAAGAAACCTCCCAAATGAATGGAGCATTGAGAGAGGGCAAGAACGGGCTTCCCCACTGTCATCAGGAATCCCACCTGTTTTGCATCCTGTAGGAGCATAGGAGTGTGGTCTCTGGACTGTGAACAGGAGAAAGCAAGCAGGAAGAGTGCAAAGGCTCATAGAATGAAGATATCAGGCAAGAGTTTGTATTCCCCAGCAAAACACTTAATGAGCCAAGGTTAGTCTGAAGGGTAGTGCCCTGAACTGAAAAACTCAACACATAGCAATAAATAACTACCAACAAAATGCACACTGTGGGGAAGAACTCTGAATATAGTAGATTATGAAAAGTGAGTGAGGTTTCTAGGAACATAGAAAAAGGAGCCAAAGCCAAGCTCAGTCCTACGAACGGGAAAGAAATGAACATGTTAGCAATGTAACAAAGCAATAATTTTAAGTCCCTCACTGATGAAAATTAGAATGATAAGGCACAAACTTAACAAAGAAGAAAAAATTATTCAGACAGAATGATGGATTATATGTTACTAGAAGTAATGATATGTACAAACTATCTATGCATACTGAGTTAACAAAGTACTTATAAATATGAAATGAATAAACCATCTAAATGTACCTAGTCCACAAAATACGTAATAATAGTGAACATGCAAACTGACAAAAATTATCCAGAAAACACATTAATAATCAATATCTAACTTATAATTCCTCTAAATTAAGTTAGATGACAAAGGACAGTTAATTAAGTCCTACACTGACGAAAATGGATACGAGAAGGCACATAGTTAACAATGACGAAAAAACAATTACTCAAAGAGAACAACGAATTAGATGTTACTAGCAGTAATGATATGTTACCTACACACAATCTAAACATACCTAGGTAAAGTACTTATTAATAATTAACTAATAAACCCAGGAAAGTTGCCAAGTCTACAAAGTATATAATATTAAAGAACGTGCAAAACGATTAAATTTACCAAAAATACAAAGTAATAATCAACATCTAACTTACAATTCATCTAAAGTAACTTAGATGACAAAGGACATGTAAAATAAATATCTTGCTTGCCAAAGCCCAAGCACTGATGACGTGAAATATGTAATTTTTGTGTGTGTAAATTAGGGCAAAGCCACACAAAGGGCATCTGAACCGAGCCTGCCATGGGTATATCAACCCAATGTGAAGTGTACATGTTGAAAACTTACAACAGATCCCCTGGGAAAATGGGAAGCAATAGGACGAAAGGAAAAGAAAAACAATTCTCCCACGAAGTGAATGATGTGGTGGCATGGCCAAAAAAGTCTACTCATTGATTGTATTCTTCCTCAGGAACATTGTCATATTAAAAAGAAGAAGAAATCGCTGGCCAAACCTAGGAATCAAGCTCCCTTCGAATTAAGGTCTGTACCTCTTCTGCAAATAAAGTCGAACCCGATTCCTGGGAAGTCGTACCAGTACCATTTTTTACTGTAACAAGAATTTCCCTAGGCGATACATTGATAGCAAATTCATTGTATGATCTCTTGTAATTCGGTAACAAGAAATAAATGCAAAAAAAATAAAAAATTGTTGAAATAAGTGAATGCAAACACAGTAAAATAAAACTGTTGAAAAAAAAATTGAAATGGCAAAAAAGCACATTCATAAACGGTAGCCACATGCAAAAAAACACACGTCTGAACAATGCTATGCCAATCGAGAAAGTGAGGATTGAGTAAGAATAGCAGTAGGAGCTAGCTGCACCAGTATAGGTGGTGCAATAATATTCGTGGAGAGTAGTTACATCATATGTACATGTTCAGAAATGATGTGAAATTGATGGGATATATATAAATTGGTATGCTAATTGTGAACATTTTTTTAGCAATGCTTAAAGGGCAGATGAATATTGAAATATTATTGTATGATAGGAGGTAAGATCGTATCAGAACAATCCTTATCACACACATTAATTCAATTTATAAATAACATTTACAAAAATATGAACAAACAAACAGATGTCTGCTTGACAAGAGAGAATTAAAAATATTTCATTAAACCAGCTGTAACCTGCAGGAGAACAGAAATTGTTTAAGAGATCTCTCTGAAACTCTTCACAATCGTAGAACATAAGAGAACCACCCTGACAGACCACCAACACAGCAAAAAAAAGCCTGTTTTCTCTTACTGCAGTTCTCACTATAGTTTCCAATCTATATAACCTCTCTTGGTTGTTCCTATAAGAATTACCTTCCACACAGACATCATGTCCATGAACAATCATTAATTAAAAATGTATGACAAACACAAAAAGTCAAGCCATTGACCATCTTTCAGGTGTCAAGTGCACACTTGCATATCAAATTTCAAAATATCATTATGTAATATTTCTTTAATGTAAAGCTTCAAGAAGTCTCTTGCCTGTAAATAATGTTTACTGATGTTTTTTTTATGCCAATCCCAAATGAAGTGCAGCTTTGAAAGTTGCTATAACCAACATCTAACTATAATGGGATACAGCATATTATATTCTATTTTAAATAGTTATTTGTAGTTTCTCAAGATACTGGCTTACTGGAATTTTTTAGTGGTGAACAGAGGAGAAATGTAGAAGAAATATGAAGAAAAAAAACACAGATTGTAGAATTTTTATAGTTTTTTGGAGACTCTTTTCATTCCTGAAAATGTTTTTGTGCTTAATGGCAAAATATTTCTAGAACTTTTATTTATTGAAACAAAACTTTCTTAGAAATAAATTGACTTTGATAAAGAATATTGTTAGTAGAAACTACAGCACCTAACTGGACAAAACTGGACTTTTAAAATAAGATCCTAGGTCACCAATAAATCTTTGTCAGTTTTTGAAATATTTCTTATAAATTACAGCTACAAGTGGTGATTAATGCAACCAATAAAATAGATTATCAAAATAAATGTATTCGTGAATATTAATCAACTAGAAACTGGTTAGTTATTTAAAATGGAACTTCTGATTTAAAAAAAAAATTAAATTTCAAAATCTAAAATATTATTAAAAACACCAAATCAAAATTGCATTAATTTTTTAAAGCAAGAAACTAGATATGATTTATTATGTTTGTACAAAGTTTCATGGAATTTAGTTGAATACTTCCTCTGTGAAAATGAAAAAATCAGGGGATGTCAGTAAACCCTCCAGTCCAGAAAAGTTAACTAAGCAGATGATTTTCATTGAATAACTCAAAATATTTCAAAAGCTCAAAGCATGTCCTTCAAATCATATTTTCCATATTTTAACAATGATAAATATATATCAGACTCAATACTATTATTAGTCATTTAGCTGTTTTGATATTTCATTAAAATGATAATGTATTCATGCCTAAATGTCATTGGGTGAAGCCAAGAATCCATATAGCAACAATGAACAAAATCACTGGCTGATAAGTCTTTGTTGATACCTCACATTCTTACCATACTAAGTTCACTAAAGAACCTTAATGATCCAAGTTTATATGTCTGTCAAACTGAAACCAAAAATTAACTAAAATACTGAACCAGAAAATATAAAAAAGTCTCCTTAACTCATCTCAATTGTAATTTTACAATAAAAATACATTGGTTGCCAAAACCTTCTCAGTTTGGATAAAAGGTAAGAAACAAATTACAAAAAAATATATTTATGTTTTACTACTAAGTAACAATTTGAAGTATGGGCATTTGTTCAAGCATCAGATAAAAACTGGTTCAATTTTCCACATCTACACTGATAAAAATGGCACTTCAATAAACCCATGAAGAGGCAGAAAAGATGAAAGTTCAAAAACACCAAAAGAACAACTACTTGCATTGTGTAATTTTTAACCTTATGCCATGATTTTCTCATTACTTAAGTTATACTTTGTTACATTTTATAAAAAACAACTTTATACATAAATTATTTTTCATACACTTCTATCTTAATATATCCATTTACTGTTTACAAATTATTCCAAGCATTTCAGTGTTACTTTTGTTCTAAAAATATGCTGGCTGTCCACTACAGTGTGCTGCAGGTAACCTAAGGGCTAACTTTTTAAAATAAAAATTCTAGGGGTCGTACAGGAAAATTCAAGAATAAAAAAAAAAAACAGTTATCCTGTTACAATCATTAAATAGTGAATTATTTAGTGTTAGTTCACATACCCTAAAGATTCAATCGATTACAGTAGTTACTTAAATGTGAAACTGTATAGTGATAGTACTAGTACCCTAAAAACTCAATCATTACAGCTAGAAAAAAAATAGTTAATTGAAGTTTGTAATTCTTAATTGTTAGAATAGGAGAACTATTCAATCACTGTAATCATAGTGTTAGAAGCAGTACTCTAGTAAATGTTTGACCACTGCAATCAGAAAATTGATAATGGAAATTTGGAATAGTTATTGTTCCTTTGAATAATTAAAGACTATCATTACAATCACAGGACTGTGAGATGTGAAAGTTCTAGTGATAATATTTGTACCCTAAGAACATGATCATTACAATTAAAAATTGTTAAAACACATACCTTTGAGACTTGGTTCTTTACAATCATGTTATTTGATGTATGGAAAATGTTATGATTAGCCAATTATTAAAATAAAAAACTAGTTAATGATGTATGGATTTGTTAAGGATTGCTAGTAACCAATGAACCCAATTATTACAGTCACAGAATTCATGGCATAGTTTAAATGAAAGTGTAGGATTGTACAGTTTTAGTACTGGTAAACTAATAACTCAATCATTTCAATTATGTACAGGTATTGATATTAAAATTGTCCAGCATTAACTCTCTCACTATTGGCTTGATCAACCTATGTTTAGTGTTCACAAAATTTTGCAAACTTTCAGTAAACATTACAAGTCTTTATTACAAAAAAAATCAAATCTTATAATTAAGTATTTTTACTAAAGATTTGTTTGTGAATATATATGGATTCAAAGTGTTAACTGCTGCGAGTACAAAGTGATTTTCATGTTAAGATTAAAAATACTTTTCTTCATCTGAAAACTATCCAATTTCATTGGCATAATCTGTAAAACCTCCTAAATAAATAGCAAACGTTTTCTTTCAGTAAAACTATATATTTCATGTTATTTTATTAACCCTAACTCTATATGCATTTGCTCAATTTGACCAACCTTGTACCGCCATAACAAAATACGAAATAAGTCTAAATTATCCCTTTTTTCTTTCTAGAATGACTACAAAATGTAACAGAAAACCAAAGTTGTTTATCCTAAATTACTTAAAGCTTGTAACAGTATAAATCTTTTTCTACTTAAATTTTATAGTTTTATTGCCCTTTGAATCATGTCTAACAAATAATCCTGCCACACAAGTTGTAACTCACTTGGCGAACTTGTAGCTCACAATACTGTATTGAATTACGTAATGAATAAGCTGCTCACAAGCATACCTCATGAAGAATTACTATTATCTTTCAATATCTTACCTAATCTAAACTTATCTAGCATGATAAGTTTGTGTGGAGGAGTGGTAAATAAATTAGAGAAGAGTTAAGACCAAGAGAAAAATTGTCACAATTCTCATATTGGGAGAGATTGAGGATTTTTTAAAATGTTTCCTTATACAATTAAGACCTTAAACTTATATAATATTAAAATTTGATTTATTAACTACATTTTGATGCCAAGTGTATATGTATATAAAGAAAATAATTTAATTTAAGTTTGAATATAACTTTCAAAAAGTAAAAGTCATGAAATGTGCAATTTGATCTGTATGTATTAATACAAGATGACCAAAGACTTAATCATTATAACTACAGAAGATTTAATGGAAAGTGAAACAGCCTAGTAATGGTACCATAAAAAACTATCCTTACATTCAGAGGAAATTTAAAGAATGTGTGGAATTATTCAGTGTTACTACATGTAAACAAAAAACTAAATCATTAAACCATAATACAGTTAGTCAAAAATAGATAAGTTATAATGTAAGTACAAGACAATTACAGATTCTGTTTGTCATTAATTGTTAATTTCCGGTATAAATTCTTTTCGAGGAACTTCAGCGATAGAAGTCCTTTCTTAATTAAAACTAGTTTATTCATTCTCGATACAACTTTGTAATACACAGAATTTCC
>NW_013667962.1:117373-136891 GCF_000517525.1 Limulus polyphemus | reverse complement strand
TGGAGTCTACTGTTTGCTTGACTCAATTATATCTTCAATCTATCTGCATATCTCTTCTATCTATCTGCCCGATCGCGCTTGTTTTTCTCGCCCTCTTTTTTAGTATATAAGCCTGGCACCTTGAACAAACTAGAGTTGCCAGGAAAATTCATGATCTTTCCAGAAACTCCAGCAAGCATGCTCCCAGTATCGCGTGATTTCTGCTGTCATAACAATACTAAATTTATTGTGATTATTATATTGTTCACCTGTACTAAATTTGACAGTTATACAATATAATAAACACAGTGCAGTAACTAAAGTGTATATTGTCATGTATTTTTACAGAAACTGTAGTACATACTGGAAGGATTCACACAATTTGGCAATAAAGTTGGCTTATTTTAGCCAAGATTTTGCTGTTGCAATTTTATCAGGGCTAGTATTACAAGAACAAGCTGGAGAGTAAAAGTATTTTTTTTTTACCTAACTTTATTGCTGAACAGTTTTTACAGGTAAACTAATCTCAGTCATTATAATCACAACACAGTTACTAAAGTGTGGAATTAAAAAGTCTTGGTCTTACTATAAAAATGATACCTTATATGTGTATGTCTGTGCATTAACAACCATCACCCAGAATTGGGTGGCACAATTACCATACTTTTTTTGTACAGTAACTGGAAACTTCCTGACTGTGTACATGGGTTATTCTGTTTCAGGATTTTGCCTGCAAAGGAGGATAAAAAAAAAACTCTTAAAATAGGGCACATTTCTATTTTTTTATAGACAACCATCACCCAGAATTGGCTGGCACAATTACCATACTTTTTTTGTAAAGTAACTGGAAACATCCTGATTGTGTACATGGGCTATTTTGTTTCAGGATTTTGCCCGAAAAGGAGGATAAAAAAGCTCTTAAAATAGGGCACATTTCTATTTTTTTATATACTTTTGGCTTTCATCACCCACAGTTGACTGACTCAATCACTGTACTTCTTATATGGTAACTGGATGCTATCTGATGGTGTACATGGGTTACTTTGTTTTAGGATTTTTTCCTGAGAAGAGGAATAAAAAAAACTCTGAAACAGAGCTCATTTTCATATTTTTTAAAATACACTTTTGACTTTGAATTTAAAAACACTAGTACTTAATTCAGTTAAATGAGTCAATTATTACCTTCCACAAAGCAGGGTATGCAATTAGCATCTAATGAGGTCACTTTATCTAACATTGTCCTTTCTACAATTTTTGCTTCTTTAACGAGTACCCTCAGATATTATAGACAAGTTATGTAACAAACACAGTACAGTTATAAAGTGTTGAAATGTCAAGCATTAGTACACATAAATTATGTAACAATCACAGTACAGTTACTAAAGTGTTGAAATGTCAAGTGTTAGTATAAGAAAAGTGAAGACTATATAATTATAATCTAAGTACAGTTAGTTTAGTGTAGAATCATCAAGAGTTAGAGTATAGCTAAACTAAAGACTAAATCATTGTAATTCCAATGCAGTTATTACAGTGTCAAATCGTACAGGTAAATTAAAAAATACATCACAGTTAATTTACATTTTAAATCTAATAACACAAACTGTACTTATTCACAGTAATAAAAGTACATCTGAAACATTATTACACGTTCTATAGGTTATGCAACTAACTAACCAACCTACAAATATTTAGAACCTAAGCTGATCTCTATTTTATATGTTACATGGTTAATTGTCTTTCCTTAAACCCCAAGTGCTGACAAATTTCAATTTACAATACTAGTAGCTAAGTCTATATAACAAAGCCAGATGATTAGTAGAATTTGATAATTGATTAATTGTGGACAGCATTCAACTAGTTGATTATTCTCATGAGATTTCAATATTTGGAATAATAAAAAAAACGAATAATTGGAAACACTAATTTTGATTAAACTGAATAATCCTTAACTCATCAAAAAGAAGAAAGAGATATTATAAATGGAGTATTTTGATCACTTACATAGTTGGAATAACCAGAAACACTAATTTTGATTAGTTGATTATTTTGTGACATTAATCAAGATAGTTGTAATTTTGACAAATCAGTTATTTTATGTGACACTAATCAGTGTAATAGATGCTCATACGTGAAAGATTATATCGATCAATCAAGTTAATTTCCCAGCTCCACAATGTAATATAAGCACTGTTATATTACAAACCCTACATTTTACTTTTCTTGATGCACATTTACATAAAAAAACATATATGTTGTACAATACATATTATTACTAAAAACAATTTTATATATTTATACAAGTTTAGCAAACTTTTTGAAAAAAAATGTGTACTCCTAGAAAAACAGATATTACATTATCAAAGCTATAATCCTCACCTGTAGCCTTTAACCATGCTTCCATTCGTGTCCTAGTTTGAGTCAAGCCTTCAAACTTAGGCATCAAGATACCAGAGGTGAGCTGAACTGGTAGAAATGTTTTACATGTGAGCTGCAAAGATGGTGTTGAAAGAATCCCAGA
Organism: Limulus polyphemus; assembly: GCF_000517525.1. Lineage (NCBI taxonomy): Eukaryota > Metazoa > Arthropoda > Merostomata > Xiphosura > Limulidae > Limulus > Limulus polyphemus. The sequence goes on along the minus strand of NW_013667962.1, from coordinate 134,394 downwards.
GTCAAAATAAGCTTTTGCATATGTTACTCTAAGAATGCGTAAATAGGAGGTAGTTTTTCCTGCATGTTCTGTATATGATGTTCTTTGAGTGTCAAAAGCTTGAGAACCTCCTGGAGGTGGGTATAAAATGATTAACTTCATTATACTCAAATTACAGATACATATTTAATTTTATAAAATTTACTTTAACTAAAATATTCATACTTCGAGAGATATTCAACAGTCAGTCTACAAAAGTTATTTTCTATTATTGGTTGTTGTAATGAAAATTATATTCAAGGACAAAAAAAAATTCATGACCTAACTTTTCCTAACAACAACATGATCAAACTGTAAATTTACTATTAAATTTAGGATCCCGGTTTACAGTATAATGATAGTTATATAATTACAGGGAATTTCATACTTCAATTCAATCAAGTTATATTTTTTGATAAATTATACACGCAATAAACGTATTCTTTTCTTTGTTGTTAAATTTGAAATACTATTACATCCATTTCCTAGTCACAGTAACCTTCAGACCAGTTATGTTGGAATTTTTGTGTGCGATACTGTAGTACTCATGGCTAGGTATAACATGGTGCAATACAGCAAATATGTTTTGTGGTAATAGATCACAAACATTTGTTAAATCACTGGAGTCAAATGTATAATTTTAAAATTCATATACACACTTTAATTTGCAAATAAATCAATTTTTAAAAGCTGGAAAATCCAGTCATAGTATAGATGTGAAATTTGTCATTCTCACAACTACTCCAATTATTTAGTTAAATTGTATTACATGTACTTACCCCGTTTCATCTTTATTTCAACAGATTGTACATTGCAAAAGCGAATTCCTTCTTGTTGAGCACACCATTGTGAAGCCTTTGATATCACACTAGAGAACAGTTCAAAAGTAGGAAGGGTAAAAATGCCTCCTTCGGACAATGTTGCTGGCACAAAATCAGCAACCCCTAGTAGAAAAAGAAATATAAATGTAAACCCATATTTCAGATTCCTCTTCAAAACTATTTCTCAAGAAATGAATTTATCTGTTGAACTGAAATCTCACATTCAATGAAACCCTTTATTTATTTTAGCTTCTCAAAATTGGTTGAGTCTATGTCCTTCTGATAAAGTCATATTGATATATAATTAATGTGTAATATAGTCAACAAGCATTCACCTAGTGTTAGACAATTAATGAAGTTTGCTAATCAATTAATTGTCAGACTCATTACTGAATAATATTAAACTAATTGACTTTTTCATACGATACTAATCTTCTTATTTTAATTTTGTTTTGGGATTTTTAAAGACCTTTTCTAACCAACATTTGTTTAGTATAATATTTAAGTTAGTTTTTTAATCATAAACTTTTATACATAAAAAATGTCATACACACATTGTAGTACAAAACTTGTAACAAGATTAAGATAAGTTTAATACCATTCCGGGGTTCTCATAATACATTTTTACAAAACTTCAACTTCAAGACTGATATTAATTGGTGATAAAGCACAATAACAAATTGTGCAGTCACGTGAAGAATGTAAAACACATCTATACACAAGAATTGCCAATCGAGAAAGTGAGGATGGTGCAGCAAGGGTAGAGGGAGCTACCTGCACTAATATGGAGGGCTCAATGGAATTGGTGGAGGGTGGTCATGTGATCAGCACATGTTGCTGCGATGATGCAAAAAATATAGGGGTATCAAATACTGGTACTCTTTTAAAAAAATTATCAATGCCTAAAGGGCAAATGAAGGTCGAGTTAGCTATGGGTGAGTGAAGGTAGTACTGTTTTGGAAAGAACACATTAAGACAATTAATATGTTTACATTTTACAGTACAGGCCACAAGAAGGTTTACAAACAAGAGAAGTCAATAAATCAAATAACTTTAAAAGTTTACTGTAGTAGTCAGTGTTTAAGCAGCCAGTACTATTAAACAGGAATCTTCTTCATGTAAAAAGATTAACAATTTTACAGTTTTAGATATTATTATCTGTAAATTTTGATAAAAACTGTTAAATGAGCAAGTTATTCAGTAATCAAAATGTTTTTGAGTGAATAAAGAATAATGAATATTAACTCAGTGTAATTTTTTAAAGCAATCTTACCTTAAGTAACATTAGTTCTGTTTATGTCAAGAGGTAAATGACTTTAATAACAGTGTTACAAATTGTCAAACTGTTATTGGTTCATGTCAAGTAATTTTTGCCAATTCATCAAAAAATGTTGTTTTCAAGTGAAAATGGAATAATAAATATTAACTTGATGTAATTTTTTCATTAAAGCAATTTTACCTTAAGTAACATTGGTTTTGTTTGTGTAAAAAGGCAAACAACTTTAATAACGGTGTTGTATGTTATTAAACTGTTATTAGTTCATGTTGTGTAACTTTTGCTAATTCAGTAATCAAAGTTCTTTTCAAGTGAAAGTGGAATAATGAATAGTAACTTGCAGTAACTTTTTATATTAAAGCAATCTTACCACAAGTAACATTGGTTGTTATGTTTACAGCCTGTAATAAGTAAGCTATATATTAAATTAAATATACATTATTATTGACTTCAAACAAGGTAAACATGACCAACAGGCATCAATGTGGCAATATTCTGATTACTTGGATAGTAAGAATAATAAAAAATAGTAATAACTGAAAACATTAACTTCAATTAGTTGGCAAATTTCATGAATCATGACACTAATTGATCAAGCTGAAAAAACTTGAATTAATCAAAAATAATAATGAGAAATCACAATGACAATATTTTGATCACTTGGCTTGTTGGAATAATTAAAAAGAGTAATAACCATAAACACTGATTTCAATTAAACAATTTATTATAAGTTTAAATTTTTTAATTTGAAAAGGAAATATTTCCATAAACTCTCAATCTTCATTTCTATGTGTCATGTAATGCCTCTATGCTCAGAGTTATCTGTTTTAAATTTTCTTTCTTCCCTTATATGGGTTTCAGAATGTCCAACAATTAGACACACCAAATACAGATGTTGACAAACAAGGAATTAAAATAAGAACCTCCCATGTTCGTTATATTCTGGGATATAAATAAAATTACTACACCAACCATAGGAGCTCCTCCCAACTCTTCTTGTTTTTGAAATTACTTGTTTACTCATGCTCATTTGTCAATGGTAAATTTTTTATAACCAACAGAAAATCCATTTTGTGAACTATGTGATTATGAAGTTTTTATGATAACTTCATTCAGTACAAGGTACTGTTTCCCAAGCAGATCCTGTAAATGATGAAAATTTTTTGAATCTTTTTATATGTCAGTTATAAAGTTAGATAAATTACAGTAGCATTGTAGCATTCGTTTTACTATTTGAATCATTCTTTGTGTTTCAGAATGCATAATTGAAGGTTCATGAATCATTTTGGGATAACCAAGTTAGTGAGAAAAATTCAGGGTTAATGAAGACTGACTTTCAAAAGCAAAATGCCTCACTTCTAAAGAAAGTACTAAGCTTCGTATTTTTATGTATAGTTTTTTTTTGTTTATTAATATACATTTCTAAACAAAATAACTAAAATGTAAAAACTTAAAATTTACTAGGTTAGATAAAAACGCAAATAAAAAAAATTAAATTTTTTTGCCTCAAGGAATGCATGAGGAACATACATACTTAACCACCCCATAATGTAACCTAGAAATTTGTTTACCCTAAACTCTTCACACTCCCACCGGGTGATTTAGTGCTACTTATTTTAATTATACATTGTTCAAAGAGCAATAAAATTAAATTAAAAAAAGATGTAAACTTTTACAAGCCAAAGGCTGTTTAGGATAAATAGTTGTAGCTTTCTGTTGCAATCTGTAGTAATTTTAAAAAGAAAAAGGTAATTAAGATTATCTCATATTTTTTGTGGTGGTTACAAGGTCAGTCAAATTCAATAAGTGTACGATGAAAAAAGTATTTTTACTCAACATGAAAATCAGACTAGTTGGAGTCTTACTCAAGACTGAGTGAAGTAAATTCAGAGAGAAAACTTTCATAAAAATACTTTATTAAAAAATCTGTATTTTGTGTACAACATACTTGTAATATTTACTGAGACTTTACAAAATTTCCTTAAGATACACAACATAAATCCAGAATTATAATAAGCAATATTTCTCTAATATGTACTTGGTTCAATGGACTGATCCTCTGCACTTTATCCAGACCACATCCTTAACTTTTGAAGGTTCTAGTAAATGGTTACTAGTTTTATACCCCCCCCCCTTATCAAATTTGAGGTTGATACTAGCAAACAACATTACTCTTCTCTAAAATTAACAAACTGCATCATAATTAATTCACATCTTAAAAGGCATATATATATTATTTTTATGTATAAATCTACTGTATCCTATTTTCTTTTCAAATATTCTCAAATATCAAAGGCCATTTTAATCACTGTAACAGTTCCTATCTTAACTATATCACAAAAGTTAAAAGATTCGTGATTTGGGCAGAACCTGGTGTACTAAGACCAAGAGTGCCTGGATGGACAAAATCTACAGAACCCCTCTACTTGTGGTCACGCAGTACTAAAAAGTATTTTATTTTTAAAAAGTACTGAAGGCCAAAAGCTGTCAAAGCATTAGAAGCCAATAGGCCTGACATTTGTGTTCATCATGGACAAGTTAAGAAAAATATGGAAAAAACGTCTGCAATTTAGATGATTTATATTTTATTATTACCTCCAATGAGCAACCATTTTGGCACAGTATTTCTAACTGTGCTACCAATCAAATGAATTAAAGCTGCAGTCTTGCTATCTCCTATTTCCTGATACTTAGCATGGGTATGCTATGCAGTACAAATGGGATCACATAATATGACTGTTACACTGACAAGTAAAAAAAAATCTTCACAATTATAGTAAGTTCTGTGCTCAGAATCTTGCAATATAAATGACTGATATACATGTATCATGGGTGTATTGATTTTTCAACAGTAAGAATCTGCATATCTTCCTTCTGTAATGTATACTAGCAATGTTTTCTAATCTTTACTAGTCAATCTGTAACACTAACCATCAATTTGCTACTTAGTTAGCATTAATTTCAAGTTCTGTTATCTGAATTTCATTTTTTGTTAATACATTACTCTTATACATGAAGATAAATACTCATGGTTAGCTTTTCTAGTAACATTTTTTTGAAAACCAGATGGGGTAATTTTTTTTTCATCAATTGCTGTACGAAATTACATAAAACACTCATTATCTTGTTTGACTTAAAAAAACTGTCCTTCAAATTAGTTAGTTTGGTGAATAAATTATAGCCCAAATAATGTTTACATAAAAAAAAAGGGAATCGACATATAAAATATATTAATGTTAATCCAAACAGTAATCACATGAAAACATTAACACAAAGAATAATTTATTCACTTACTGATGATGTGGAGAAATCACAGGAAATCACTGGATACACCAATTCCAAATTCAAAAAAGGAGAATAAATAGGCAAAATTAATAAAAACAATTAAAGTACCTCAAAACAGTGGTAGCTTATTTGCAGAAAATTAAACAAATAAAAATAAAGATAAATTATAAACTTAAAAATAAAATTTTAAAAAGTCTAAAATGAAAAGCAAAAAAATTAGATGATCTTCAAATTAATTAAGTCTCTCACAAATAAACGTAAAACTTAACAGTTCATACAGTAACCAGTTGTCTGCATTTTTACTTCTTGTAGTAAAAACATCTTAGTAATTTCAAAAACCATCTTATGTTTTAGTACTTCTTCTTTTTCTAGAATTATTCAAATAGGAAATCCCAATATAATTACTGAATGACAAGATTGAAGTAGAAATAACAGTGTTGGGCTGAGCATCTGGTATTAATATCTTCTTCATTTTCTAGATAAGCTTATCATTAATTAGTGCAATGTAGGAAACATCCATTTTCTGAGTAAGTCACATGAAATTGATCATCTCGGTATTTCTCCTTTCATGATGTATTTTGCATGTTGACAACCTAATTTATTACACCATGCTTTTTAAATGGTAAATCATAGCAGTACACCTGTATTTATAATAATAGAAATTTCATCTCTGAATACTGATGATAGATAATGGAATTGAATTTTAAATTCAAAAGTGGTATCTATTGGGCTAAGTGGATTTTGTCATTTAGAAATCTATAGTATATGAACTTCATTGATTAAAGATGTATTATATGTACATGACAGAAGTAATAGAAAAGAACTAATCATGAATGTACCTGCTACTAAGATAACTAGTTTTATTGGTGATAGGTTAAAGACAACTTAAGCTGTAAACAACGAAGGAATAGCGTGTGAAAGGATACGTCTTTCTTACTTTCACATGAAGAACAATGGTGTTTACAGAAGTTTCAACACAACAAAGAATTTTTTTTATAAAATGCAAAGTATTGTCTTCCTCAATATCACACCACTTAAAACTATAACTGTTTGTGCTGTTTCCTTAGATGGTGAGATAGAACAGGTTTCTCTTTTAAACTTGTGAAAGTTGAAAAGAAAAGCTGTGAAGTAGACTCCTATTAAATGTTAGAATTCAGGTTTAGCAACCTTTACTCCGTTGTCTCTAAGTATCATTACAGGAATTTAGTTTGAAGAATCTAAATATTCAAAAATCCAGAAATTCACAAAATAAAATATGAATACAAAGAAATACATAGAAATGAGAAGTTCCAAAAAGCAAAGAGCATGCCACAATTAATCTTCAATATTTTGTCAAAATTTTGAAATTACTGCAATCACAGATGTAAGGGAATTTTTTCAATGTATCACTGAATTTAAATTTGTTTATCACTTCTCTAAATGTTGAAAACATAAATAAAAGTGATTTAAATTCCATCCATTAGATGATTATATTATAATTTTTTTATGGAAACCTTTATCAATTTGAAACTAATTAATTGAAAAAAAAAGTTATTTCATAAATGCCTAAACATATTTCTTAGGGAACAACATCATGGTTCATAATAATCACATTTTTTCATACTATTCCACATCAGAGGAATATGAAGGTGTGATTATTTTAGGCTATTACTAGAAAAAATTTATAATAAAAGAAAAAATATATACGTGTACAAACCATAGTCACGAAAGCACATATTATATTATCATTCACATGTTAAACTTTCCAACTCCCCTTTTCACAATTGTAATTTACATAAATAAACATACCATACACTTTCAATGTGCAACAACAAGCAATTTTCTTTTACCTATGGTTTTCTACACCCTACATCTTGTTGCTTCTTAAACAATTGCTATAATAGTGTTGCTACTAATTCTTTGTATATCTTAGTCCAGCTGGTTTGATAAGCTCTGGTATTGAGCAAAAGCTCTCATCAGCATCTCAATAAAAAAGTAGCTTCTTGTCACTTGTATGTCATAACACGTGTATGGTCAACACAAGTCTCATTTTAAAATGTATTGTTTTTTACATAATTGTATTCTGTACATCACAATAATTATTCTGATCTGCAATAATAATTACCTATGTCTTCACTTGTTGGAGGACCCTTTTCATAAAAAATTCGTATGTTAAACAAAAAATGACGTTGACTGTCTCCGTGTTCTGACCAAAAGGACCGATCTGGATCAAAACTGGAGAAATTTGGTATTTTCATTTCCTTACTTTCTACTGTCAAGACTCTTCCTACAAAGTAAACAATAACAAATAAACTAAATAAGCAAACACACACATGCACATATATAGATATATATATATATTAAACTTAAATATTAAAAGTTAAATGAAGTTCTATCTGACAAGAGGCTTCCCAGTCTATTTTAAAGAATGATAAACAGTAGCAAGAAAACACAGACTATTATATGTTTATTGGCCAGAAAAATGTTTTTATAGGTTTTCTGCCTAATCTATTTGACAAACAACTAATTTTCCAACCTGAACCATTCATCAAATCACAATATTATTGGGACCAAAATAGGTTTCTTATTTTTTCCAAAAATTATAAGGCTTTGTTTAGCATTACAGTGAAGCTTTTTATCTTTTTTCTCCAAAGTCCTGTTTTTTACCATATTTTCATGAAAACAATAATACATACAAAAAAACAAAGACAGAGTATATGTTTTTAATAGGTTCATTGAGAGACCTTATGATAATGCATCACATACTTTGTTCTATTACATTCCTAATGTTCATTTCAAGACAATAAATCTTATGTAGTTAATCTTATAAAATCACTGTATTTTATTAGTGTGAAAGTAATTAAATACCATGTAGAAGTATCTAATGAAGTACTACTGTCTTACTAAGTTTCTGAACAATGATCTTCATGTTTGTAGTGGTAATCTAAAATTTCATTGACAGCCTTCTGTGATGGTGAGCTGTTTGATCCAAGCTTTAATGATTGGGCTAGAGTTTAATTTCCTGATTAAAAGATTTAACTCTAAACACACTGATATTACATTACCAAGTACTGTGACTTCCCTTACAGGAACCTGGTCAAGTATATATATATTTTGTGATTTCATTCAAATGGCATTTTTTTATTTGATTGATTAATGTTTGAACATTAGGCTTTATCTAGTATTTTCTAATTCTCCTGGTTTATAGAGCTGCTTACAGTGAAATCATGTTCATCTACAGCTAAATTCACATGTTTGATGGGAACTGCACTGGTGCATGATTCATCATGCAACAAGTCCTCCACCAATATGAAGACAACACAACCTCCATGTGCAGTAACTCCTCCAATGTACTTGCACTCATGACAATTTCATCCTTTTGCTAGGCAAGACAAGTGGGGAGAACAGGTGGGAATGAGTGAAGATACGAGTATGTATTGAAAAGTTAACATTTTCCTTATATGAAAACGTTAACTTTTGAGATAAATCGCGCACACAGAAATGCTAGATTCCCATGTTGAAATAGTGGAGGTGCCAGTACAAAATTTTACCTAGATGACCTCCCTTCTGAAAGTGCCCAAAGAGAAGACCATGGAATGTGCCACGTGATGGCAAGGGCTCCACAGGAGTACACCAGTGGAAGACCACATCTTGTCTTCTCCAAGATATACTCTTCACCTGGAGTGTAAAGGGAGAAAAGGAAAATGAACCCCAAGTGTTGCAAAGATGAGCAGAATGATAACACAACTGTCCAAGCACTTGCACGTAAGCAGTAGACAAGCCAATATGTGTAGTGTAGTTGGGGAGAAGAAGGACGGTATCATGTGTACACACCTCGACTGTACTGAACAGGCTATAGTTGCAAGAGGAGAGCAAATTAATTTTGTGGTACATTTTTTGAGGGATCTTCACTACACTGACAGTGTTACCACCTCCAATTCTCACCAAATTGTGCTAAACCCAATTGATGACGAAACTGGTAAGTGGCAAGTCTCCCATGTTCCACTCAAAGAAAAAAGGAAGCTACCTGCACAAGTATAGGTGGCCCAGTATGATTGGTGAAGTATAGTCACAAGAAATGGTGCAAAAATAAAGGGGTATTATAGACTGGTGCACTATTAGTGAAAAATTATTTTGGAAATTCTTAGAGGGCAAATCAAGGTCGAGATAGCTTTGGGTGAGAGAGAAAGGTAGTACAGTTTTGGAATTTTCCATGATATTCCATGGAATCGGTCTGGTCTGGATCGGACAACTGAGTCAGTATGTATACCATGAGAATACCTCAAGTGCTCTTGTAGAACACCTCATTTCACAGTGAGCATTAGTAAAGTCAAAGTGGATGATTTGAGCATTATCCTGACTTGATGCAGATTTTGGGAAATAAGCATACACTAGGAGGCAACACCAGCCACCTGGCGAGATTCTAATAAATGTTAAGAAGAGCTGAAAAAGAAAATGACTTACTCCTCTCAAAGATGGTAGGTTGACTGAAGAATAGTGACCAGTAAAAGTCTAAATCCAGCAGGAGACAACCACAATGTGTAGATAATGAGACACGAACATGTGGGGAGTCATCCACATACCCACTTGGAGAATCTTGTTCAAAGAACAGCAAAAGTGGGAAGCAAGAGAATGCATCAGATGACAAATCGATTGTGAAGAAGTGAGAAATAGCATGTGAGCATCCACATCCATAAACAAATATATCAATTGCAAGAGTCAATGGACCCATCCAGTAAAGGCAGAAGGAAAGGCCCAGGGAAGAAAAGGGTCCCAGAGTAAGAACAGACTATGGAAGGGATCCTGAATGGGAGAAATGAGTGATAAGAAACACTGAACAGCCCAAACACAATACAGGAGGTAATCCAGGTTTGAATCATCATTTTGTTGAGAGAAAGAAGAAAAGGAGATATGAGCGAAATTATCGTTACTTTAACAAGTGGTAGAAGTCTTAGGAAGGAAAGATCAATCTGGGTAAAGGAGCACATAAGTGCAGTGGAAGAGGATGTGAGAAGCCTCAATAGTGTAGACTTCCAAACAATGGCAAGTGCAAACAACAAAAGGGAGGAAATAAGTCTGAAGAAAAAATGGTGTAATGAGCAATAGCATGAGAGTTGGGTGAGAATATCAGAAAATAATGAAGGAGCAGGAAAGAGGAAGAAACATCCTGTAGCACTAGGAAAAACAAAATGCAATGGACAAGACCACCTGATAATCAGCAATGGTGAAGACAAACCATGGACTAACAGCCAGGAAAAAGGCAGAAAGGTGGTTCCCTTTAGGACAGCCAGAAGGAAAAGTGGTGGGCAGGCAAACTTTTGTTGACAGACATATAGTGAAGGGCAACAGGAATGTGATAACAAGAATGACACATGATCGGACAGTCCAGCGTATAGAACAACAGACCAGACAAATCCTACATATAAAGATGCAGGGGTGATAGCCTTCAATGAAAAAAATAAAATGTGTGAGGTTGAAGTAATAGAGAGGGGATATTGGGTAGAAGAAGGGGTGTCTGGGTGCTAAGTGAAGAAGCAGAGAAAACCAAGGTTGAGCTGCCAAACAAAACCCAACAAGGAATGTTGCATATCAATGTGAGAACCTGAAGAGGAGGAAAGATGTATTGAAAGAGGTGAGACCAGGCTTGGCTGAGAGCATCAACAGCCAGAACCAAAAGATAAGGAACAGGAGACCAGTAGAGAGAGAGGAAGCCTGGAGTTGAGAAGAATGGTAAAGGCATCTATGAAAGGTATGCCCAACCGAAAGAAACCTAGCAAAAGATGTCGGGGTGTAGAAATTGGCCTTAACCTTATCGCTAAAAGTTTTCCTATGGTCAGGGGTCAAAGGTCATGCTATCACGTTTGTAGACTTGCATTCATAATTTTATTGAACTACTATTTTATGAAAGGTTGATATCAAATTGTAGATTATAATTTAAATTTCAATATTATACATTAGTTAATTTCTTAATTTAAAAATAAATATAAAAAAATTCCTAAGTATCGATCTTTGTGTGTCACATGGTATGTTGAATGCAGCTTTGGTTCAAATTAGATGTTTGTGATGTCCAACTACAAAGTCTATGGTTTCTCATATAGTCTACACCAACATTTACAGTCCCTTTGTCTGTCTCTTTTTGCATAGGGTCTCCAGTACGGCTTCACCTTGACAGAATCCTTTGTCTTTCTTGATCTTGTGTTTGACTTCCTCTGTATTTATCTGTATCGTTTGGTAATCTCTTCAAACAGAATGTGTCAAGTAACTAGGGTTATTCAAACCACCTGTACTGTAAATTATTACATACATTCACTATTAGTGGCAATTAATTTTGTCTGTATAGTGAAACAACATACAAGAACATATGTCGAAATAAACTTTTTTGAAAGTTCAAAGAAATTATATTGAAGTACCGAAAAGCTTTCTTACTATCATATCTACAGTAATGTTCAAATGCGCCTGTGCTGAACTGAACAAGAGCGACCACCAACAGGCATGATAGTTCACACTGTTAACCTCACGATTTTTTCAGCACAATAAACAAAAGTACGGTTGCAATGAAACATAAACATAAACTTGAAATAAAAATACATTTATGAAACAAAATTAAAATGTTTTTTATGTACATATATAAACATGAAATCCTAGTTAAAAATAAAAATACTTGTTTATTGTTTAGGTTTACTTAGAAATATTATTTTTGGGTCTTGTATATTACTTGAAACCATAAGGAGAGTACGTGATTATTAAACAAATTTAGAATAGACAAAATTTGCATTTTGTGAATGATAAAAAGTTTTTAATGATTTTGAAATAATGCACTAAAACATAAAAAGTAATAAGTTCAAATCTGGAACAAATATAACTGTCGTAATCATTTCTTACATATACCATTTCCTAATGTAATTTTCCAAGATATTTATTAAAGATCATAATAAAAAAACTAAATTTATCAAAGTAACAGGCTTTATGTTTCTTAAACTATGTGCATTATGAAAGTTCTTATAAAGTTTCAAACAATTTCATTAACTAGTTTTATTGTTGGAATGAAATATAGCAAGACTTGTGTTGGCTACTGAGAAAGTTAGTAGCCGGTGGTCATTGGGTTAATTTGTAGAGATAATAGATTCGTACCTGGCATAGATTTAACAATGGATCCAACCTTTGAGTGTCCAAATATATATCATCCTGACGATGATATGCCAAGGAATGTTGTTCAGAAATTTGGGGGGGAGGCATAGCGACACACTCACGTAATTGTGTTGCAAACCTTCCTGCATACACAGCAACATCAGGAGAATAAGGAAAAACTAAGTAATCCCATTGAGAACAATTGGACAACAAAGCAGGGTTAGACTCAAAAGCAACTGGTTGCATCTTCAAAACTTCACAAACACATGTAACTAACTGCCAAAAAGGGGTAGATGGTGGCTGATCATACGAGTCCTCAGGAGAGAAAGCTCTAGTGAAAGATGGAGCAGGAAACAGGGAGTCTAAATTCTCCCCAGAATATCCCATTTCAGAATGAAAATTCAGATCAGAACCTCCTGGAGAGATGCCCCACAATCAGGTCACGAACAGCTTCCACGGAGAGTGCCCCCCCCCCCCTACGACTGCTGACTACCACTACATAACAAAGGAGGAATAGACGAAGGCTGAGTAGCCTCCATGCTTAAAACCGTTACACAGGAATTCATATCCATTTTTTTTTGTAATATATAATTTGCAAAACTTTACTCCGGCCATTACATGCCCTATATGCAGGTACTGTATATATGCACTGTGTGCAGACAATAAAATAACTTTTTTTTTGACAAAGCGCAAGCATTCAGACTAACATTTTGTGATATACATTTTCTTAGTTTTTGCTTTCTAATAATCGGGAATTCTTTGTTTAGTTATCCAGATAGATATTGCTGAGAGCAGTTGATTGAGGTATATAAAGACTGGAGCAAGCAAACACAACATTAGATGGCAAAGATGAAGATCGAGAAATAGCTATTAGTGTCAGCAGAGGTATGTATGTTTTGGAATGTTTTTTTCTTGTGACTTTACTCTTACTCTCTTCCTGTTCCCGCTTGTCTGGTTGCAGCTATTTATACGTCTATGACTTAGGCCTTCTAGAAATTTCAATAGCCTCCGCATCAATGAGTTACAAATACAAAATAAATAAATTAATAATACCTACACTAAACAGTCTTTTATATCTGACGTGAGCCCCTCTTCAAGTAAAATATTTTGGAACTACACAGGTACCTTCCCTGCCTTATATTGTAGATATAATAATGATGTTTTCAGTATAGCTACATACAGTAATGATGAACTCAATCTCTTCATTCAGTTTCTTCAATCCTTTCACCCATCACTCCAATACACATCTTCTGTTTCTCACCATACCATTTAATTTCTTGACATAAATATTTCTGTGACTGATGATGGCAATCTCGCAATGTCTATAGATTACAATCCGATGAACAAACACAGCTATTTAATTTTCACTCCAGTCATCCTCCATACCTCAAGAGAAACATTCCCAAACCCCAACTCATCAGATTACGTAGGATCTGCAGTAATGACCAAGATCATAATTGCAAATATATCAACATGCTCCACTTTTTCGAAAAATGCGGCTACCCTACGTCTCTTCTTCATCACATTAAAGATAATCTACATACTAACAATAAATGTCTGAATTCAGCTTTCCAGAACTTGCTTAGCTTAAATCATATCAGTCATTATAACACTAACACCGTAGACACTTCAAAACTTCCAACTACAATGGCCCAACATCACTTCAATCAACATACTCCTCATCAGCACATTCCCCTTACACTTACGCTTCACCCATTCAACACACAAATAACATGTATATCATTTGACAACTTCCAAATCATAATAGAGGACAATACCATTGATCAGATGTTCCCAAACAAACCTCTAATAAACGAGACACTAACATTAAAGATTTATTCTTCCATAGTCAACTTTCGAACAACACACAACTATCATCTACTACTCAAATTGGTAAGTACAGTTGTCAGAAAAAAAGCTTTATTATATTGTTTTTACTACATTGTTTAATTCTCGTAGTTCTATCTCACATTACTTTCTGTTTTGTTTATTGTTTCATTTCAAAATGTTCCTATAATTGTCATTAACCAACACTCTTGAAAAAGAGGGTTTTTCTCGAAACGTCGCCAATGAAAATAAATTTCTACCATAGTTTTTAAAGATGATTGTTTTCTAAAAGTCTAACTCTATATCTATATATATATACATATATACACACACTATTTTCTGGTGAATATTGCTTTAAATAAATTAACAATCCAAATGTTCTTTTGTTGTTGTTTTTCAAAATCGCTGTGATTATTTTAAAATAAGTTGTCATGATAAATACTACAAAAAGTTGCAGTTTTTTAATCAATAAAAACTACAATGCTGCATTTAATTAAACACAAAAGTTTACTTGTAGTATCTTTTAAGTAGCCAGGTTTGTAATTATATGTTTAACATTATTTTAAACATAATCAATATGATTTAATAAGTGATGCACATAATTTCCTGAAGATATCCTTAAAACTTTTCTCGATAGTATCACTAATCAATTAATTGCACATTGTTCTACGAGATTACTAGTATTGCAATTAAGATTTTTCTATTATTGACATTAATATCAATTTTTATAATTAATAAAACTCAATAAAATAATTATTACTTTACAGTTCCTAAGGTCTGTCTTTACAACATTTATTCAGCTTGCAAAAGTAACAGATTTCTTGATAAAGTTCACCAGCATTTCTCAGATAATTTCAGATTATTAACTCTATGCATATGGCTGAGTCAAAGTGTCCATGCCACAACCTTTTACACTTACATTTAAAATTTAATTAAACAACTTTATTATCAATGTATGTCAATAAGTTTTAATTTTTTAAGTTCAAAAGAAAATATTCATTTCTCTGTGTCATGTGACTCTTTAGGTTTTATATCTTCAACAAATATGGCTTTCAGTTTCCAACCGATAAGAAATTCATATCACTAAGAATGGTAGTGCTTAATATGTAGAGATGAGCCAGGAGAAAAACGGCCAATGCATATTATGTATTGCTCATCATAGTCTCAAATCTCTCTTATAACAATCTAAAAGATTTTTATAAAACCTAACAAAGGTATTCAAGGTTTTTAAAAGCTATTAAACAGAGGTTCCCAACTGTGGTCCTCGGTCCCCTGGCGGTCCGTGATAGTACTTAAGGGGGTCCACAGTAAAACATGAATTTTATGAAATAACCATTTACTGAAAGATTAATGAATAAAATGAAATTCTAAGACAGTTGATTTCCAATTGGATTCACTACAGTGTGTACGTTAGTGTCACAATTAATAGTTATTACAATAATTACATGGTTACTACTGGTGTAGGTAACAATGAGTTATAATTCGTTTCAATAATTTTTTGACATTTTTTAAGTTACTCATAAAATTATGGATCAGTGGCTTAAACCTAGCATAATAACAAAAAGAAACATAATAACAAACTGCAAGCATAATGACAGGCCTAGTGACACAAGTGGTAGCCCTATTGCATCAGGCTCAAATGTTGGAACTTTGGAGCATGAACCAAAACAGAAAAGGCATAAATACTGTGATGAATACTTAGCATTTTGGTTTAATTACACTGGGTTAGAAAATGATCAAAAGCCTCAGTACGTTATGATGTATTATCTAACGAAAGCATGAAACCATCCAAGCTTTATAGGCATCTTGAAACAACATGATGAATATAGCACCAAATCTGTTGAATATTTTCAAATGAAAGAATGTGAAATGCATAGAAAACAAACATAATTATCCCTTTCCAGAGGGGTCACAGGTGAAAGGCCATGTCATTGTATTTGTTCACTCACATTCAAAATTTTATTAAAGTATTATTTCATGAATGTATGTCAATAAATTTGGTATCAAACTGTAGATTATAATTAAAATTTTAATATTATACCTTACTCAATTTCTTAATTTAAAAGTAAATATTAAAAAAACACAGTTAAACATCGATTTTTGTGTGTCATGTGGTATGTCGAATGCAGTACAAGTTCAAATTAGATGTTTATGATATTGAAATACTGAGTCTATAGTTTCGTACAAATTAGGAAATCAAATTACAGATATTGACAAGCTAGAATATAAAATAAGTGCCTTGTATCTTTTCAATTTGTTAAGATATTGCTCGTGTAATAAATGAAACAGTGGCACTCCACCCACCTCATTCTGTTTTTTGGAAACGCTCCCTTACATACACTTACTTCTATATACGACATGAATAACCAATCAAAAGCTCAGAATGCGTCCCTTGTGGTTTTTTCAGCTATTTTAACGTGTTTGGACACCATCTCTTTCTTTCGAACCAAGATTTTAATGAGGTATGTTGTGTCTTTAGTCTGCTCAAAATTTCATATTTTTTTAGACTGAAATGCAGCTTGGTTACTAAGCTTGATAAATTATAGCGGAATTCCATGGTATTGATATAGTAATTTACAATTTTTTGGTTATTCAACTGTATATATATAAAACCTATAAAGAATTATTTTGTTTCATATCCTCCATGTGCAAAATTTTAAAAAGCTTAGCAACTGACATCAAGCAGC
>NW_013667962.1:114469-116468 GCF_000517525.1 Limulus polyphemus | reverse complement strand
TGCATGTTGGATAGGCAACATGTGAAAAGAAAAAAGGCATGAGAAAAACATTGCTTTAGAAACCTTAAGACTTAATAAAAAAAAAATGTATTTTGCATATGAAAGCATTGTAATGTTTACTGATAATCTGCCAAATTTTGTTAACATACGATTACTAATTTAAAAGTTATAGCATGAAAACTATAACAAGCACAAAATGGTTTTGAGGTCAGTCACAGGGACCAAGCCCGTGCTGATAGAGTTACAAAAAATAGCAACTGGTTGCAATAATGAAAAAGTTACATTCGTTTCATATGAGGTATCGCTTTTGATAGCAAAGACTGGAAGTCCACATACTATTGGAGAGGAACTAATTATACCAGTTGCAAAAGTAATGTCAGGTGCAATGCATGAAATAAAGCAACAAAAGGCCTAAATTTGATTTCACTATCAAACAACACTGTTAAACGTACAATTGAGGAAATGGCAAAGAATGTTAAAAGTCAATTAATTACATGATTATTATTCTCTGCAGTTGGATGAATGTACAGACACTGCTAATCAAGCTGAATTGCTTGCATTCATTTGGTACAAATTTGGTGGAAAAATTTATGAAAATCTCATATTTTGCCACTCCTTGCTTCTCAATGCTACATCTGAGGCTATGTTTAACAGTTTGGACACCTTTTTAGCAACAAATGAAATTGAATGGCCAAAATGTGTAGAATTAAGCTTAGATGGAGCTTGTGCAATGTCAGGTAAGAGAAGTGGACTCATTGCATGTGTTAAGACTGTTGTGCCTACAGTTACTTGGACTCATTGTTGTATACACAGAGAAGCATTGGCTGCAAGAACAATGGATAGAAAACTAGAGACAACAATGGATGAAGTTGTAAAAGTTGTCAACTTTATAAAAGCTTGCCCACTAAATTCCTGCATCTTTAATGTTCTTTTTAATGAGATGGGTAGTTAACATAAACATCTTCTCTTGCATTCGGATGTGTGCTGCTTATCTCATGGCAATGTTCTCAGTCATGTATTTGAACTGCTTGCTGAAATACACTTATTTTTAAGTGAAAAAAAGTCTCACTTGAGTGAACTCTTAAAGGAATTTTCTTGGCTAACTGTTGTAGCCTATTATCCGACATATTTACTCATTTCAATGGACTAAATCTAAGCCTTCAAGAGGCAGCCGTAACTATATTTAAAGTTGAAGAGAAAATATAAGCTATAATAAAAAGTCTGATTTATAGGTACATCGTATTCAAAACAATGGTAATTATGAGTCATTAACAACACTCAAAGATTTTCTTGAAGAATCTGAGAAAAAAAAACTTTCTGATGAGGTGCAAAACATTATTATTCAGCATTTCCATAATTTGAAAATAGATTTTAGAATCTACTTTCCTCCTCTCAATTCCAATAGTAAGAGATCCATTTAATGTGGACATTTTATGTGTTGAAAATTTTACTGTAGATGAAGAAAATAGCCTTACTGATCTCTCATGTGATGCTTCACTAAAGTCATTTTTTGGCCAAACTAACTTGACAGACTTTTGGTTACATGTGAGATGTGATTATCCTGAACTGTCATTCAAAGCAGTAAAATATTTAATATGATTTTTTTTTAATTTTCCATGTTTAAATCTTTTTTCATTGTGCTTTTCTTAAAACTAGAATCAAGCTGTAAAGGTAGTAAAATATGCATATGATACACTAGTTACACATGAGAAAAACTATTTTTAACAGGAGGTGGTCCATCAATACAGTAAAGAAGTTGAAGGGGGGTCTGCCAGTTGTCGAAGTTTGAGAACCCCTGTATTAAGACATTCAGTTTAGCCCAAAAAACATTGCTAAAGTAGAGAACAAAGTAATAAAACAAAATTAGAAAAAAATAAGGATGTTGTGGGGATGGAAATGCCAAAAAAGCACAGAAACAAGGCAGGGATGAATACACAAAACCATATAAAAATCCCTACACAAGTAGCCACTGAGTCAATGTCACAAACTTATGGAAATT
>NW_013667962.1:111278-113561 GCF_000517525.1 Limulus polyphemus | reverse complement strand
AGCTACTCAGATTGTTGAGGGGTAAGTCTGGAGTTTACGACGCTAAAAATCAGGTATACATATCCGCGATGGGCAGAACAGTGATAGTTCATTGTGTAGCTTTGTGCTTAACAACAAACAAACAAGTTGTTAGCATTTTGTTTTATTCTGTGTAGGTACAAAAAACACAAGACAAAATAACGAAAAGATCAACTAAGTCCGTGGTGTAGATTTCAACAAAAAGATCTTTTACGTTCATTGTGTATCTTCAAAAATTAATTATCTAGCAAACAAGAAATGTCCTTGCTCTTTTGCTAGAAGTTTTTATGCACCAAATCAGGAGTAAATAAAATATGTAATAGACCGGGAAGTAATGTATTCTAATTACTATTGACACACACATATGTCCCTGTCTAGAGCACTGGTATGAACATATATATTGCACATACTATATAACCTTTGTTTTAGCCTTGAAAAGTATTTTACTAACAAAGTGTGACTTTGGGATTTTGCGCCAATTTCAAGTTTCAAATAAGCAGTGAAATATCAAAAAACGTATTTTTATTTATTACTGCGTATCTAAAAATATTTTAAACGAGAACATTTCTCTCCTTTCTAGAGTCCTGTAAACTTGCAAGGTAAAATAAAAATAAAACATAGGAAAACAAACGAAATGAATTAAAACAGTTAAGAATCTGGCACTTCTACAGTTTTATAATCAAATTAGTAAGCCTAAAAATTCACATCATAGATTATTGCAGCAAATTGAAAGACCACTTTCTCAATAATACTACTCAACCGATTTCACAGAACTGGAATTAATATTTCCTGTTTAACCTAGTGTTTCCCAACCCTCCACCCATGCTCATGGAGAAGGCACCGTCTAAAAACACTGAACAGAGATATTTTCTTTCCATTAAAAAAGGTTTACAGTTAGCTTGCCTGAAGGATTACAATAGGAATGACTATATCTAACTTGACTGTTCTCTCTAAATGTATGCTTCTTATCAAAAATGTTGTCCCTCAGCTTGACAAAAACAAATTTCTATTTTTACAACCTAAAGTTGTATTAATCTGCACATTTTGTGAACAACGAAATTATGGGCTAGTTGAGGTACATGTCCAACTATAAAATTGCTGTCTCAAGTTCAAACCTTACGACTTGTAGCTAAGCTAGCAAGACATGTTTTGAGCTATATCCTGTTCCAGGCCTGCGCACTCACACCAGATGATTCTGCCGGTAGCTCCAGTAGTTCTAGACAGATTACCCGCGACTTCTCCCTGTCCCAAAGTCCCTGGAATTCCTTCCCTCAACATACCTGCAAAACCCTGAAAAGTAAAACTCACCTGTTCTCAGTTTTCATCAGGGGCGTTGACCTCACCATAACTCCAGACGAAATCGAACAATCCCTCGAATAATCAACCAACACTAAGCTGCATGCTGTTCACTGGATTCGCTCCCGATTAACTGGCAAGCCAACTCAATTCATGAAAATCATTACATAATCCAAACCGACAGCAGATCTTATCCTCCGTCGAGGCTGCTTCTACCATTAATTTCCTTTTTAAGGCTGAAACACTCTATAGAGGAAATCGTAGACCAGATTCACCACCTCTGGCCCCATCAAATAATCGCAATTAATTCTAACCACCACGCACCCCTACACCCTATACCGAACAATTTCACCCAAACAAGCAGAAACATTTCTACCATTGATCAAGCCACCCAGACCAACCTCCCGGAAACCAAAGATTCAGCTTCATCACCAGACACTACTACTTTTGCCACCATGTCCACGCAGGCTAAACCTCTCACCAGGAGAAAAAACACACAGACTTAACCACCATCGTCGACCACCTTCAACGAATAACCTTCCCGAAATCTTTCTCAAAGACTCAGGTCCCACACGCCTATACACTCCCACCCTACAATTTTCGACGGCTTTTCCCCCTTTTGACTCAACCTACTATGTTGATTATAACGACTACGATGAATATGACCATTCCTTTCCAATCCTGCAACGTCCCTATTGCAACTATCTCCTGAGAAACCATTATAATGTTTCTCATCCTTGCCTTCTCTCCCACCAACGTCCTTATTTTGTTCCGAATTTTTTCTCGGGCACAGCCCAGACATACTTTTTCAGCTCCTGGACGTCAAAAGGGATTTTTTTAGGGAAGTCCTATTTCCTTCCACAGCAAAATTATCCGGCTTTGAATCTACAGATCCCTGCCGCCCTAAAGGACCCCATGTCCTACAGGGACCGTTTGGTTTGTGAATTCTGGATCTTCCTTATTCAAGGC
>NW_013667962.1:109096-110278 GCF_000517525.1 Limulus polyphemus | reverse complement strand
CTTATACATAAAAAACATATATAACTAACCAATCTGTGATGTTCGTTCAAATTTGTTAAGAAAGTATTTTTAGCTGGTTGTTAGAGGACGCAGGTAGGTTTGTTTAGGATATTCAACTGTTGTCAACTTTCATCTTGTGGCAGAAAATAGTATTTTATTTTTAGTTTGACTTCAATTTCACCTTCAACAAATCACTACACCTATTCTTCTGCATAATACATCAACGAACTTGTCGTTTTTTCTAGAGATCAGATAACTGTGCGTAGGTGTAACATTCAAATGGTTACAGATAACCTCGCTTGATCAAATTTTGATGGCTATGACCATAATCTAATTGTTGTTGAAGTAGTAGTTTATTTGTATCCTTGATCCTCTAAAATATTTCCCTCTCTAACGAGGAATTATCCAAGAGATGCTAGAGTGTTCTGGAAAGAAATTTAGAGGAAAGAAGGAGAGACCATTTGACTGATCTGAGGATGAGAACCGGGGAACCCCAATTAATTGAGAGGAGCTCCCTGTCAAATGCTGAGTGCTCCCTGGCACTGCAACAAACATTCCAGAACTTTATGCTCTATCCACTCCGAACGATAGCTGAGCCAAGTTCTGGTACTTCGCAAGGTGCCAACCAAATCGGTTGATCTTTGGCAGATAATCTGAAGAGTAGATTATCAACTGTATATTTGCTGAAATCAGTTGAAGCAAGCCATGGACATCAGCGTACATCACTTTCAAGATGATGCTTTCTGAGGCAGCTAGAGAAGAGCTTAAGTGGGTGGACTAAGTTTTCCAACCTGCCTCTACCCCCTTGTCAGAGGCGTGGCAACAATCATGGTACATGTGTGTTTCACCATCACAGTTTACATGTGACGTGTCCTGGGTAAGCCGGGAGCCCTCTTGTAGGAAGAGGAGGAGAGTGATGCTTTTCACCAGTTTCAGCCTCGTGTTCAAGTAACTTCGATAAAAACAACATTGATATTGCAATACATTGCCTGAACACGTACTAGTGGGAGCTCAACATGCAACAAAATCTTAGAATTCCAACCACTATAGAAGAGCCAATGCTCGTGCTGATGCCGGCTCTACAATTATTTTAATGTAATGATGCATACGATGGCAATTTGCCCTCACTATGACTAACAGGAAATAGCAAGATGAAACATATTATGCTTCCATCTTTTAAGG
>NW_013667962.1:106302-108137 GCF_000517525.1 Limulus polyphemus | reverse complement strand
CATTAGGTGTCTATTTACTTGTGACCACTCAGTGTACATGAAGCCTGATCAACTCTGAATCTGGTAGGCCATACTTACAGAGTTACACCAGTGATTAGACCCAGATGAAAATCCATCTATCTATTGGAATTTAACGCCTATAAACGGGATGTCCATAAAAGTTAAGCTACGTACAACGATGACCTGAAAATGTTTTTGAACTGCAAAACATATCCAGCATAGCGGCAGCAAACCAAGAAGATAACTTAGACACTAATTTGGTAAGGGGTTCTTTATAGTGAGTCTATGCAACATTATTGGAGTGTTAGGGATATTATGATTGTAATTGAAGCTGTTTCCATGGTAGTACAATATGAAATTGTAACTTTGATCAAGTTATCAGAACAATGAAATTTGCAATGGAGGTTACAGTGGTTTTTACCAAAAACACAACACCCGAGAGTTCCGACTCCACCTTATAGAAAGCTGCAACAGATGGCACGAAATCTGCAAATGCCGTATGATGATTTGACATAGTCTTACTAAATGCCAGCTGAACAGCAGAAGTATCTTGAATCTGCCCCACTAGCTGTACCTATGATGTGGTTGAAAGAACATCGTGATCTATGAGCTGAAACATGTTATAATTGTGAGCAGATCAAAAGCCATCTGCTAGCATAGCTTGAGTATCAGGTTAATTACATACAGCTGTGTGATGAGACCATGAAATGTTGATCAAAATATGTTCAAAGACACAAATGTATGTAGATTATATTTTTTCAATTCTGTTTAATGTATACGTAGTATTTCATAGTGAACTACAAACACAACCTCCAGTAATACTGCAAGACAATTCTGTGGTTTAAACTATATCTAAGACATACTGTTTTCTCATGAAAAATTAAGCTAAGTTTGCGTGAAGAGTTACAACTCCGAGAGGAAGATATGTATCCACTTATGGTTTATATTCATGGAAGATATTTGCTAGAATGATATAAAGTATATTGCATGAATGAGAAGGAAACGGAGCAAACTTTTCAGTTAGTGTTACTTTAGCTGCATCACATTGAAGAATGAATACGTAGTTGCTAGAACAACTGATACTGCTAACTGAAGATTTTACAGGTAATGTAATTCAGATGAGCAGTGAGAACTCGAGAAATTACTGATGCTTTTATTTTAATAGATGGTCGGTTGGGAAGAACAAGTCTTACCCAGCATCACATAGTCATTGTAAACACACGTTTTTTTAAAGCAATTGCTATGTAAGCTTTCTTTAAGTATCAAGAATACAGCCAGCATGAGATAGATTGGGTGCTAGAGGATGGCATCATTCAGTCTTCAGACAATGCTTGGTCAACACCAGTACTTTTTGTTACAAAAGAGAAGAGCTGCACCAAAGTTTTCTGTAGACTTTAGAAAATTAACTTGTAAGGAACTGTAAGGAAAAAGTCAACTACAGTACCAGCCACTATAGTGCTCTAGAGGTTAGGAGAAATAGACTTACGACTCGTGTAACCACCAACAGAGAAGGTGACGATGTAAATAATATTTTTTCATGTGCTGTTTTTTCATTATGTTAAGGCTTATACTGCTGTAATGCAATTATAAACTCTTTGCAACAGTATTAAAGTGTAAGTTTCTATTTTTTAATTCCTTGTGTCAAACTGTAGAGTACAATTTAGATTTCTGTTCTTATGGTACCTGAGAACCATGTGATTCGCCTGCAGGGAGAACAGCATTCAACCACTGTACGTTGGTATACTTGAAGGTAGTGGTATGGAAGACTGCCAAAATTGCTATAACAAAATGCACTTTGATTTATGTAATAGGAGTGAAATCTGCACATTTAAATA
>NW_013667962.1:103465-105354 GCF_000517525.1 Limulus polyphemus | reverse complement strand
GCAGTGTAAGACTAGAGGGAAGGCAACTAGTCATCACCACCCACCGCCAACTCTTGGGCTACTCTTTTACCAACGAATAGTGGGATTGACCGTCACATTATAACGCCCCCACGGCTGAAAGGGCGAACATGTTTGGTGGTATGCGGATTCGAACCCGCGACCCTCAGATTGTGAGTCGAGCGCCTTATCCACCTGGCCATGCCGGGCCTGCAGTTTAATCATCTGAAGTATGGAGACCACTATTGCTTTGAACATGGCAACCAAACTGAGTCATTTACCTTAGGTAAGTCAACCTAAACAAAGTTTTGATTATTCAAGACTCATCAAGTGTACTACGCAAATGTTACATACATACATGATGCCATAAAAACAAATAATTATAATTTTTTTAAATTTCTATTTAAATTTTACTTCATATTGATAAGGAGTTTTATCTTTATTCGCGACAAAAATTATAATAAAATATTACAAGTATTTGTTTTTCAGCTTTGTAAACAAAAATTCCAGTTTGAAGCATTTCATTATGAAGCCTGACAACTGATGACAAAAACAGAAACTGAAAACTTAAGTTTTATTATACTATAGAAGAAACATTGTAACTCTCTTTGCTAATGCTTAAGCAGGGAAGTATTTATTGATTGAAAAGTTTGTTCGTGTGGTTTATTTGTTTAAATATAAGGGGGTTGAGGGGTGATCTAAGCAACCTTTGACCTATCTGCTTGACTTCTTTTATGAGTAAGTTGGAATAATTTACTGTGAGTGATTCTTTACAAAAACGTATTCATGAATGAAATTTAAGCAAAAAAAAAAAAACTTCTCAGTAGGTTACTTAAGAAGGGTTTGTGTGTTCTTACCGCTTGATATATATATATTCACCCTTTTTTAATATTAAGGGCATTCGTGTAGAAATTATGTTACTTTAGAAAAATGTTGATATAGTTCTAAACAGTAAGTTAATTAGTGACTTGGATTTTTATAAAATTAAAAAGTGTTGCTAATTTTGAATTATGGCCAATAACATCTTTAACAACGAGTTACTCTTTTACCAACGAATAGTGGGATTGACCGTTGCATTATAACGCCCCCACGGCTGAAAGGGCGAGCATGTTTGGTGTGACGGGGATTCGAACACGCGACCCGCAAATTGCGAGTCGAGTGTCTTAACCACCTGGCCATGCCGAGCCCTAATGTTGAGGGCACCTACTCCGAGTGCTGCACTGCTGCACTCCGGAGGCAGGTGCCCCTCAAGGAGGAGTACTTAGCACTACAATGCATATCCTGTATGTCAACGACATGTCTCTTGGCCATGCCGGACCGCCATAATTGTACAGAAAGCACTAATTTGAATAAAAAACTCTTTCTGTGTTAGCTTGAAACTGTGGAAATGTTCTTTAGACGTAAAGAAAGGTTGATAAATTCGGTGTTGGTTGATAGATTAATAATGGGTGTTTTCAACTAAAAATCAAATTTAACGAGTAATGGACTTTTTTTATGAAACTCATAGTTATTACTAAATACGATATATTTTTAATGAAATAATTTTATTTCATATAATATGATTATCAGAATTTTACGTTTCATTTTTTTCTTATAGACCAATTTTTCAGACACTTGTACAGACACTTGTTAAGACAGACACTACTGTCCAAAGTAATCTGTGAAAATACTAGCCTTGAATCCATCCAGAAACACATATTCAATCCTGAATCAACCATATAAGTTTTACTGAAATATTTTCCATGTTAACGATACCTGAATTGAATTAAAGATATCCTGTTACTCTACTATAGTAGCTGATTTCTTTACCTTACTGTTATCTAAAGAAAAATCAAAGTAGCTTAAGTTGTATGTGCCTATATTCAACTCATGCATAAGCCGCATATTTTTAC
>NW_013667962.1:96097-102522 GCF_000517525.1 Limulus polyphemus | reverse complement strand
TTGTCTCAGATCAAAGCAGCACAATGTGCGTTTTGCAAGGCTCGAACCCTGAATTTTAGTATTATAAGCCTGGAGTGGAAGGTGGAGGCAACCTTATGAACCTCTGTTTCTAACCTGAGGAGTAGAATATATATATATATATGTAGATAAAATGGTTCCAGTAACAGAGTGAAACGTGATAATAACTACGGGAACTCTTGTCTCTGTACACTCACAGTTTGGGCTTAGGAGAATATAAAAATCAGCTAATATTTGTAATATTTTATAAATTAATTACTAGTTCATGATTTCGCCAGTATCCTATAGATAGTTGTGATGATATTTATTTAAAGATGTATCAGGTGCAGTATTTTGAAAATGGCTTAATATAAAATAATTGATTTCATAATTTAAAACATCTCATTGCGTATAATGTTTCTTTACAAAGTATTTATCAAAGGAAGAATAAAAAAGTTTTATTCAATTAGTTAATCAAAAAATATATAAAACTATTTTAATATGTGTTTATTTAAAAACAGTTGAGTTTGTTTGAAGTTAAGCACAAAGCTACACAAAAGACTATCTGGGCTCTGCTCACCACGGGTATCGAAACCCGGTTTCTAGCGTTGTAAACCCGTAGACATGCCGCTCTGCCACTGGAGGGGGGGGGGGGAACAGTTGAGCATGAAGTTAGTACTAAAGCATTAAATACCAAATCCAAAAATAATATGTAAAACGAAAAAGGCGTAACGTTAAATGTGGGTTAAACACTGATATCGATTAGTTTGTATATACGTTGACACGACTAACTGTAGAACTGCTTTCACAACTACAGTTGACTTAAATAATAATTTATTTCACCTTTATACATGATCTGTATAAAAAGGTTTTTCAATGCTTGCATATCGTAATTTCGTGGGTAAACAACTGTATCGAAGTTCGACTATTCTTGTCAGTTTTGTCTATGTATAAAATTCTAATTTATGTGATTAACATTTCTCAAGCACTTTTCTATGCTGGAACCATTTTATTTCGGGTTTCTTGTATAACTACCCGTCACTCAACATGCTCCCCTTTCAGCCTTGGAGGCGTTATAACGTGACGGCCAGTTCAAATTTTCATTGGTAAAAGAGTAGCCTAAGAGTTGGCGGTAAGTAATGTGTATTAGTTGTCTTCCCTCCAGGAGTGTTGTTTGCGGACATCTGCCAATCAACAAGTATATCAGAAGTTGTTAACAGTTAATAAACGTTCATCATATGGAACTTTCCAAATTGCTAGCGGCTATAAAAACATTGTTTTAGAAATTTCATTTAAAACAATGAAAGCATCATTTTAGAAATCATTTCCTTGCTTTCTGAATATTTTAGAAAAGAAAAAGTAATACAGATATTTTGAAAGTGATAAAACGTTGGATTTAAAAATTATGTTTATATTTTCTAGTAATCCTCGCATTTCCTGTGAAGACATTCCTGAAATTGACTTAAGACCTTGGAAAGAATTGAAGACATTCTTGAAACTGACTTAAGACCTTGGAAAGAATAAGATATTGAGGACATAATATATTTTTTTGCCACTATTGAAGAAATTGAATATCAGGATAAGAACTGCAATTGTAAAATAGTAATATAACATCCATAAAATGATAACTTTTTTAAACATTCAAACAAGTATCTAAAAACCACCTGCTATATATATATGTTGATAACAGATCATTATTTGAGATACATTTACGACGTGAACTGTCGTAAGATCAGTAAATGCTATTTTGATCTTTCAGACTTTGGACATCGGTCTAGAGAAGTTAGAATGCTTAAAGTTGAAGAATTAGCTAAAGAACGATTATATGAGTTATGATAGTCATATGATAAAATCTCCATAATATGCTTAAAGCAGACGCAGCGAACTGTTTTGATGATTGAACTCAAGTAAGCTAGTGTAATTTACTTCTTTGCATCAATTATAAATCGAAACATTCTTGACAAAGATACGAATAAAGACGCTAATCTGTTGATATCTTAGAACTCGTGATGTGATAGTTGTATTTCTAAACATAATTTCTGATCTTCTTCATCAAGATCAGAATCCCTCTCAAGAAAACAAAACATGTCTGTCAATTCAGAATTAAATCATAGCATTTAGTCCAAGACACCAACGTATAGTGAAGTGACGGATTTGTGGTTATTGTGTAAGCTTACACCACTGTCGTCATAAGGAAAAGACTGTCAATTGTCAATGTGGCAAAAAAAACGCTCTCTGAGACGTTACAGTCGATGTAATAAAAGAATGTTTCGGAAGGTTTTCGAAAGTCTTTTTATCTTTTTTTTTATACAATGTATCTCTGTTAGTGTATTAGTAATTCCCGATATAATTAGCTTGATCAGGAACAAAAAGGAACAAGAATCATAATCCAAAATTTAAAACCATCAATTAATCAATTTCGTAGACCCTCTTCCCCATAAGAACATCATCCAAATTATGAACTGAAAACTAATGCAATACATTAAAATTAATTTCTGCTATTTAAAGTTGTTTATATCTAGTTTGTATATCAATTCCAAGTGCTATAGTATAATGGGTAACTATTTTCAGTCTTATAACGAACGATTGAAAAAGATGAAAACATTTAATTCGTACAAAAATATGATCAACATGAAATGACGTGTTATACTCGGTTACCCTTGTATCAAGATTTACATAACATTTCAAACAAAGTTACTCACTGACTGAAGCTTTCCTTCACTACACAACTTTATTCATGTTGATATAAAAACACCAGTTTCATAACTTAAGTTTTCTACATATTTAGACAGGTCTTGTAAAAGATCATATTTAGAGTGTGACTGCTGTCTACATATTAGTAAAATCTCAAATCTTACCCAGTGCTATTCACGAAAAACCCGAACAAATTCTGCTGTTTCAATATTTACCTTTTGTTGACGAGTTGTTACATGATGGGACATATGAACATTTATTCCACTAGTTATAAGAATTGGACAACATTAATATTACATATCATAATTTGTTTTTTTACCGTTTCCAGTCTCTTGTAAAAACATGCAGATTTCAGGAAGTATAACTATTTATGATTTATGTGTCAAGTGATTTAAGTATATTAACAGTTCATATACTTTTACTCATACTATGTATATCAAACTAAATTATAGTTTTGTTGCCAAAATAAGAAAAAGGAAAAGAAGAAACAAAAGTACTGTAGTTTTTTTTTGTTTACATAGTTTGCATATTTTCAGAAATAAAAATGGCATGTGTTTTGTTTTATTCTGAATATTGTGCACCTCTAAATTAGGTCGGCAAAATATCATTTATCAGCTTTACCATTTCTGATTCTAAAGCCACATGAAGTTTCCTAGTTCTGTAAAACAGATTTTACATTCAGCTTAGATTCTAATTCGCGACACCATATTATTACGACAGCGGTAGTCACGTGATTCTGGTAACACGTCATGGGTTTCTAGAAGGATCATGTCTGTTTCCGGCAACTCTAGTCTTTTCTACGCGCCCTCTATTTTAGTATATAAGCCGGCAAATAAAGTGACGGCAGTAATTGAATAGCAGACAGGGAGATAAAGAGACAAATAATCGAGTCAAGTCGTAAGTAAAGTGCGTGAATCGTTGTGAATTATAGCGTGTGTTTAAATTAAAGTGACTGTGGAAATTAAGTGTATTGAGAAAGAATAAACTAGTTTTATTTAAAAAAGGACTTGTATCACTGAAGTTTCATCGGAAAGAAATTATACGGGAAATTATCAAACGAACAGAGACGTAACAAATTGGTGTCAGAGAGTGGGACGGGAAAGTAAAAAAAAAGAAGAAGAAGAAGATGGAAACCAGAGGTGGGAAATCAAACTGCAGCTTAGCAGATTTGATGGCAGTAATACAAGAACAGCAAAAGAAACAAGAAGAGAGACAACAGCAGTTGGAAGAAAACCTGCAACAGTGGCAGCTCGAACAGCAAAATGAACAAGAGAGACTACAGCAGTGGTTGGAGGTGAAAGAAAATAAACAAGATAAGAGATTACAGCAGTGGCAACTGGAACAAGAAAGGAAACAGGAAGAAAGTCTCCAACAGTTACAGGAAAGTCAACAACAGTGGCCAGAAGTACAAATGGAAAACATTCGTAAATTTCAAAGTGAATTAAATACCTTAAAGAATGATTTACTTTCTTTTACACAAGGAGGATATATTAGCCATCGACCTAATCAGCCTCAGACAACGGAAAGCCCCTTCCAAACCCTGCAGCTAAAGCATAATGCAGACATCTTCAGTCCTGTCAGAAGTCACATTCCAGACAAGAGTGTCAGCAATAGGGGTGATCTAGTACGAAGGAAGCCACAGGAATTCGATGGAAAGGCACCATGGGAAGCATATAGAGCACAATTTGAGTTCATGGCGGAAATGAATGGATGGACAGAGGAGCAGATGGCAGTGTACCTGGCAACGAGCCTCAAGGAACAACCACTGGAAATACTTGGACAGTTGTCAGCAGACGACAGGCACAATTATAGAGCACTGGTAGCTGCTCTAGAACTCAGATATGGAACTAAAGATCAGTCCTAAGTCTAGAGGGCTAGGTTTAGGACTAGAGTCCGTGCTAAAGGGGAGAGCCTGCAAGAGCTGGCACAGGACTTGGAAAGTATGGCACACAAGGCTTACCCAACTACGCCACTAGATGTCCTCAAGTTGTTGCTGGGGGATCAGTTTGTAGACGCCTTGGACAATCCACAACTAAAGATACAAGTAAAGCAAGCACACCCCTCTACTATGCAGGATGCAATGGCCAGAGCTCTTGAATTTGAATCCTACGTTAAGTTCAGCACAGAGGTACCAAGGTTGGTACAGTCATCAGGATTCAAGGCCACAAAAGAGCAGCTTTCAGGGAAAATTGAGGGACTTTGCTGGCACTGTAACAAACCAGGCACAAGAAAGCTCAATGCTGGAAACTTCAACACAGGGAAGATCCCACGGCAGAAAAGGCTGCTACCCAGAAAGGTTGTTGGAACTGTGGAGAGCAAGGACATATGAGGAGCCAGTGTAAGAAGAATACTACCAGTAAGTCAGCTTCGGGAAACCAGTAGTGGTTGGCGCTGAGGGATGCCCACCAACCCCCATTGTGAAAGTCCCAACAGCTAAGTGTAAAATGGCAAGCACACATAGTTATTTTACTACACAATATATTCTTGAATACATATAATTTTACCTTACAATGTTCTGCATAACGTATTAATAGACGTAATTTTACTGCACTATCTATACTCCAATATATGCCATCTTACTTCACAATTGTCTACATCACACGTTAGTACACGTAATTTTATTGCATTGTCTATATTCCAATATGTGTCATTTTACTTCACATTGTTCTACGTCATGAATAGTACACGTAATTCTACTGCACCACTTATTTTCTATTACATGTCATTATCATTCTTAATATTCTACGTCATGCATTAGTACACGTAATTCTGCTGCACCACTTATTTTCTACTACATATCATTATCATTCTTAATGTTCTACGTCATGCATTAGTACACGTAATTTTGCCAATGATTTAAGAAGGATATTTCCCTTTCGGTTCGGCACCGAACAGAACCAAAATTTTCGGCCCTGTTCCGAAAGCCCCGTTCCAGTTGAACGAAATAAAATACCGGTTAATTTCTATTCCATTTTTTTTATAGTGAAGTGTTACTGTGTTGGTGTTCATATGTTTGGATTTTCTTGAATAACATTGCACAAAGGGCATGGAATACAGTAAGTTCCAGATAACTCTTCACTCCAAAGTAAAACAGTATGATATTATCTGTCTACATCAGTAATTGCACGTACTTCCTGCCTGTAGAAACAACAACGCCTATGTTGAACCATTTCACGAAAATTATAGCAGTCTCTCCATTTCCTTTTTCATTTCTCCGTTGCACTACCTTTAGTTCCCAGTTGTAGATTATAATTTTAACAAAATGCGAATCTTCTCAATATATATGCCCCCCAGTGGCACAGCGGTATGTCTGCGGACTTACAACGCTAGAATCCGGGTTTCGATACCCGTGGTGGGCAGAGCACAGATAGCCCATTGTGCAGCTTTGTGCTTAATTACAAACAAACAGACTTCTCAATATGCTCAGTGAAAACATCATTCAAAAAACATTAACTATTTAATTTTTTTAAAATTCTACAGCATAAAAATAAAAGCATAGCTCAAGTGTCAGTAAACAAACTAATTACATAACGCATATTTGGTGAGAATGGAATTCGAACCCGCAACGCTCAGATTGCGAGTCAAGCGCCCTAACCACCTGGTCGATAAATAAGAATGCATGTATATGTATATGTATAGCCACATCGGGCTATCTGGTGTGTCCACCGAGGGGGATCGATCCCCTGATTCTAACGTTGTAAATCCGAAGACTTACTGCTGTCCCATCGGGGAAC
>NW_013667962.1:90216-95097 GCF_000517525.1 Limulus polyphemus | reverse complement strand
TGTATAGCCACATCAGGCTGTCTGGTGTGTCCACCGAGGGGGATCGATCCCCTGATTCTAACGTTGTAAATCCGAAGACTTACTGCTGTCCCATCGGGGAACATGTAAAAAAGGAGGAATCAGAGTAGAGAGACATTATGTAACACAGAGAAGTAAAGATCCAGACCTTATTTGAATACTTATTTTTTAAATTAAGAAATTAAAATTTATATAATATTAGAATTTAATTTATAAACTATGTTTGATACCAAATTTATTCACATATATTAAAAATTGTTATTTAATTAAATTGTGAATGTAATTCTGTAAAGGGTGCTTTTTTCAAGTTCTGTATATTTGAAAACAATGGAAAGAGATAGAGATTACAGGTTAGCAGAGAACGAGAATAGCCCTATTAACCAAAATGAATCAATTTTTGTTCCTTGAAAAGTCCCCCAGTGTCAAAGCAATAAGGCTGTGGACTTATAACGCTAAAAATCGGGTTTCGATATCTGTGGTAGGCAAAGCATAAACAGCCCATTGTGTAGCTTTGTGCTTGACTAGAAACAAACAAATCTTTCCAAAAATTCTTGTTTCTTTTTTTTCATTTATCGTTTCGTTTCCGGACTCAGTTCGAATCCTTAAATTTTACTACACTATGCATACTTCAATACCTATCATGTTAATTCACATTGTTCTATATCACACATTATTACACATCTCCGCATAACTCCTGCATGTGTTAAGGGAGTTGTACTCCTTACCAATGGAGAAGGTGGATTCCAATGAAATATATCTTCTTTCCTTGAGGTTACCTATATTTATTTTTCTGCCAATTAACACTAGTTGATCGACTCGATAGAGTGAAACAGTGTTCCAACAGTTCATGGTTGGCGACTGCACTGGACAGTGAAGATATATTCACAGTAAAAGTTGAAGTTGGTTAGAGTTAGTAGTGATATACAAAGTAGCAACAGGATAAGTATTAGTTCTGGTAACAAGAATTTTGGCTGAATAGTCTAGTTGAGCTCAATTCTGCCCAGTACTTACATATTCTGTTAGTTCTAAAAACCACTACTAAGTATCCCAACTCACAGAGGAAGACCGTTACCGAACCATAACGACCACGAAAAGTAGTCCATGTTGGTTGCTGTGATAATAACACAAGACTGAGGTGGTCTGCTGAAAGCTTCTGATGTATGCGACAATTTGTAAAAACTGGAAATTTATATGTATGTAAATAGTCGTTTGAAAGGTATTTCATTCATGTATCAACTTTACACAAAAACATTCATGAGTGATGTCCAAAAAATAATAATAATCAGTTACTGAGAACATAACCAATAGGCAAACATTGAATGAGAATTCGAGAAATTGATCTGAATGTTAAAACTACAAGGAATTGTTTGAAGAAACAGAAAGCCTGATGCAAATATTTTATTGAAACATTTAGCAGGTAGTATATTTTTATGGAAATGGATAAGGGTAACACTAGATTCGTGTTACACATGCACGAGAACGCAGTTTGGCCTGTGTTTTGTGAGTGTAAACCAGTAACGTTTCAGTTGGATTAAACTGAAATGTAAGTGAGTGGTGAAATTATCCTTGGAAAATGAATTTCATAAACGTATCACTGGCATAATAAATGTAAACTTGGTGAACCCACAGTTTTATTTGATTATGAGGGAATGTTTTTAATCATGCTGGTTGAAGTATTTCTAAATTACCCAGTTTTATGAATATCATTTTGCAGCACATGGCTAGTGATAATGCATGAAATGCAAATTATGCAAGTAATGTTACACAAGAAATAATACTTTTGTGACGAGGTTAAGCAACTCTTTTCTGTGCTGAACTTGTTGCTGGATAAAGTCTAAAGGACCACTAACAAGTGGTTAAGCATAATATTATGCTTAACCTCTTGTAGAACAAGATCCCTATTATACTTAACCTCCTGTAGAACAAGATCCCTATTATACTTAATCTCTTGTAGAACAAGATCCCTATTATGCTTAACCTTCTGTAGAACAAGATCCCTATTATACTTAATCTCTTGTAGAACAAGATCCCTATTATGCTTAACCTTCTGTAGAACAAGATCCCTATTATACTTAATCTCTTGTAGAACAAGATCCCTGGGATCTTGTTCTACAAGAGGTTAAGCATAATAGGGATCTTGTTCTACAAGAGGTTAATCATGGGCATGCAAAAGGTTTTTTAATTCTCATATTCTACTCCTGAGAAGAATTTTAGGGTAAACGATTGCTGTAACGTGGTCCAACTTTTGTTGTTTAAAATCAAATTCTTAGCTTTTTTAGTAACATTGATTTCAACAAGTCATATTTGAAGCGCTCTATTAGGGTTGAAAATCACACCCTAAGACCTGCAGACTTGCAGTGAACCATAGAAGGTAAAAGGTGACTACAGTTTGACATCTCTTGACTAGGAGCCTGATGTGCCACAGAAAGTGATTTACATCATTACCAGCAAAGTAATTACGGTGTCTGCAACTCCTGATTAGGACCATGAGAGACAAAGAGGATTATTTTTGACTTATACTCAAGTTGTTGGAGATTACTTTTTTCTATGTGATTTACCAGGAGATGACTGAATCATTAAGTTCTGGTGAGAGTGAAGTATTTGTTCTACTGAAGTGCATCAGACTATTGTGATAAATCACAGTGAACTATACCGATGTGATTTACTAAGTTGTACATGTGTTCCCCAGTTTGGTTTACACTAATTCCTGGTAATCTATCAAGCAACAGAACTTTATGGTATAGAGACAGGAACTCTAAAATTATCATAAGTATTCACATACACTTTCATTTTTCTTTCGCATTGTGTATATACACATTTTAACTTATTTTGTCTTTATGTATTTGATTAATTATCTTGTGTATAATGTGTATGCGTATTTTTATTCTGTTGTGTACACATTGCTTTAACACTATTGTGTTAAAAGGTTTTTCTTTTTATTGTTCGATGTTAAGGGTTATAATTAATTTGTGAGTAATTTCTATGTTAAATAGTATATTTTGGTATTGTGTATGTCTTTCTTTCTTAAATTTTTTCACGTGTTTCAGGAATTTAAAAGCCTTTATTTAGCAGATTGTTCTTTATTCAAACTTTTAAAATACTTAGAAATTTTGTTAGACTTTTTTTTAATTGAACTTTGAATATAACATAACTTTACTTTGTTTTCACTTTAGTTTATGTTTGTGCTTTAACTCATGGTGTGAGACTTTGTCTTGTTTTATATTTTAATTTAAAAGGGGACACAAATTGGACTGGTGACAGTTTGTTTATTAATTTTGTTGTTAAGCACAAACCACACAGTGGGCTACTTTGTAACGCTTACTATGGGTATCGAAACCAGCTTTTTAGCGCCGTAAGTCCACAGACTTGCCACTAAGTCATGGAGAGGGGGGCAGGGTGGTGAGAGCGAGCTCACTAATGTTTCAGTTCCCTTCTCTTTCTCACCAATCCAACACACTCACCACAGACACACTTGTCTCGGTTTTGTCTTATCTTGTTTTTCTAATTATGGTTGTTGTTTCTTAGTAAAAAAAAATCGGAGTGAATCTTCTGCATCTCGACTCTTTCTTCCCAAAGTACTCGGTCAGGGTTCGAAGAGATATTCAGATGCACAATCCGTAAGTTGGTATCGTTCGATCCTCCAGTTAGCGGGCCCTAACTGGCTATTCTGCGATAAATCTGTGTACCGAGGAATACCTCAAAGCTTTTTTTTTTGCAGTAGTCATATTTCAATGGAACCCAGCTGTGTGTTACCATGCGGTTTTCTTCCTAAACGAACCAGTCACGACATACTTTAGTGTTTAAAGATTGAGCTCTGGACTCAAAAAGCACAGATCTATCACTTATTGGTGGATACTTGAGGAATGTCTTTCATATACTTTTCTAATATAATCTATAGAATTTGTAGTAATGAGATAAGTTTAAAGTTTCTTTTCGTTATTGAAAACTTTAACCTGTTTCAAGCACAAATATTTATTTCGTAATCACACTAAGAATTCCATATATAAATCTTTTGTAACTAATATTCAATAGTCGTAGGCTAGTAACTGACACAGACAATTCCTGTAGTCTTACAATATGTAGAAACTTTACGATTACTTAGTAATAGTTAAGGAAAAAGTGAACTTTTGATACAAACAACCACAAGAAGAGCAACAACAAAAAAAGAAACGGACATTCGTATATCACATAAGAAACTTTAATTAAAGTGGCTTATACCTCAATAATTAACTGGTTGATTACACGTTTTGACACCCCGTAAACGTGTGAACCACTCCCACACACAGACATTTCTAAAACATATACACTCGTTTGAATATTTTTAGACAAATAATTTCATTCTGAAGTCGTTACTACTTGTATTAATGGAAATAGGGGTTTACGTTTCATTTAGTTTTGTGTTTTACATATACATCATAAATGTGTATATAATTTACTGTATTGTACGCCAACAAATTCTGCCTGTCACTTATAGTGTAAGTTAAGGAAAAATCCACACACATATCAATTTAATATTAAGCAAACAAACATTTAAAAGATTTATAAATCTGCTATCGAGTAATGTTTGATGAATTAGCCGAATATTCCAACAATCTATATGATCGTTTCATGCATTGTTATTATATTCGATTTCAGTCGAGTTTTGGAAGGGAAAAAAAAAGATAAAACGCTATGCCGTTTCGTTTATTTAATAACAAGACATACCCTTGTCTGATCATAATGGTTAGAGAGTGTGAACACTCATCATATATAACATGAAATACATATATTAGGTCGTCAAGAAATTAATGTTGCTTTTTTAGATGAAAAAAACCGAACAACTTATATATATCAAAACAAAACATTTTTTAAATATAATAGTCT
>NW_013667962.1:86726-89290 GCF_000517525.1 Limulus polyphemus | reverse complement strand
ACATGCCGAATGTCGGTCGTGTGCCATCACTATAAGGGATTAGAATATACTAGAATATTAGAATATAGGTTACACTAACGTGACGTTTAAGCGGTTCGTTTAACTATTGTACATGATTTACTTTTGGGAGTGGGGTGGGGGTTAATGAAAATGTTCTAAAACACGACATTAATTTCTTGACGATCTAATATTAACTTCATTTTACACATCTGAATTCCCACAATGGGTAAGTTTGCCGACCATTCAATGTTTTGTCCCCACTATATAATCTATATTGCCCAACACTTTGATGCATAATCGTTTTGATAACAGCCAGGTGGTTCGGGCGTTCGACTCGCAATCTGCGGGTCGTGGGTTCGAATCCCCGTCCCACCAAACATACTCGTCCTTTCAGCCGTGGGGGCGTTATAAATTGACGGTCAATCCCACTATTCGTTGGTAAAAGAGTAGTTCAAGAGTTGGCGGAGGGTGGGGATTACTAGCTGCTTTCCCTCTACTCTTACACTGCTAATTTAGGTATGGCTAGCGCAGATATCCCTTGAGTAGTTTTGCGCGAAATTCAAAAACAAAATAAACTTTGCTTAGTCGTACGCAATTAAAATTTGTAATAAAATCTCATTTTGAAGCTCTTGTTTATTAAAAGAAAGCACATATGAGGTTGATGTTTTGTACGTTGCACTATCAGCTTTCTACCCATTGCTTTGAATCGAACCCCTATTTTAGAATTATAATTCCTGTCCATTGGAGGTTCCCTTTACACTTGAGTTTTCCAATATATTTTATTTATACCCACGAGGGAAGTTGTTACTTAATGTTAACAACTTAGGTAAATTATCATGTCTGTGCTTGTAACTATTTTATTCGGCTTATAATTGATTTGATTATAATTAAGAAGTTTAAAAACCTTGCACTTGTATCTAGTACCGAATATTCTTAAAGTGATAAATGTTGGGAAAAAAGGACTACCTAACAGTTTCATTACGAGTTATAGATATAGGTCTACTTCTTGTACTTAGAAGATGTTCAACTACTTTCGTGTATTTCTGTTTACAACTTCATATGTATACCATTTTGTTATTATAACGCGAATTGTAAGGACACTGGTGAAGTGAATGTAAAATAGTGATTTTGGCGTTAAGCAAAAAACAAATTCTTTGTTACTTTTAATGAAACCGAAAAGTGTGCGCATTTATACGTTTGGAATCAACGTTTCGCTACGGCTGGAGTCGATTAGCAACAAAGTCTCTCATGAAACCGGTGGCCAAATGCTGATATTCTGGAAATCCGTAGTTCAAAATTAGAGACGGTGGCGCATAGCTTTAGCAACTTTATCAAAAACTGCGCCTCCCCCAGTAGCACAGCGGTATGTCTGCGGACTTACGACGCTAGAATCCGGGTTTCGATACCCGTGATGGGCAGAGCACAGATAGCCCATTGTGTAGCTTTGTGCTTAATTACAAACAAACAATCAACAACTGCAAAATACTAACACCAAGATATTTTCATTCTGATGACTCTCTTTACGCATATACACAAATTCTTGATAAAAGCATGGGCAGCTGTGTTGCTTGAAATAGAATTCTTTTGTATCAATGAATGTATATATAGTGTGCCACATGTGCTACATCTGCAATGTAAATTTCACTGTGATATTTATCTTCCGTAATAATATTCATAATTACGCGACTTCGCTTTATGCTTGTGGTAAATTGAAAATCTAAACTTTAAATTAAAGTCTAACGTTTGACGGTTGCTTGCATTAAGACTAATGGTGCAGTTAAATACAACCCAAGTTGAATTTTCAGATTCATGGAAGTAAATAGTTGCAATAATTTGTTAATCTTTTGTATAGTATCTATTGCAGTTTTAAAATGTTCAATAAATTGTCTTTAGGATAAAATGTGATGTCACAATATATTCCAATTTAATTGATTTAGGACTCAACACTGGACGCAAGCGATTCGAGCGAATAATTTAGAAATACTGTAATCAAATAAGAGCATCCACACAAACAGTAAGTAACATCGCTTTGAAAAGTTTTCCCTTCATTAAAATAGAATTTGTCTTTTTTTTTCTCGTCGCGCAACTCGAAGAAAACTGACCAATCAGAATAATCCGGACTGTAATAATAATAAAGATAGTGGTTATGTAGTGCGTAACAGCAACAACGTAATAATAATAATGTCGCTCTTTAAAACACTTTAAAAGAGTTTATAAACAAAAAGGATCAAAGAAGGAATTTGTACAGAAATACAGTTGAGATTGTAATAAGTTGTATGTATATATATAACAATGAACTTATAATAGTTTTAAATTGTTGAAAATATCAGTTCAACTACAGGCTGCTATTACTGCGATGATCAGAGCTCTTGTTACCAAAACACTACCTGTCTTGTAACGGAATACTCCAGAAATGCTTGAGCATAGTCATGTATTTATTTCCAGTCTTATGGAATGTTTCCAGTTCTGCATTTGGTGTGGATTGACATTCGGTGACGTCGCTCTCGTCAAGTGTTGATAAGCCTATGCTCTAAAATCTGTAACCTGATATTTCTAAACATGTG
>NW_013667962.1:84350-86558 GCF_000517525.1 Limulus polyphemus | reverse complement strand
CAAATCTGTAAACTGATATTTCTACACCTGTGTATCTGTACTCTCTCATGGGAACTGATTCTCAGCCATGCAAAGTCACAATAATGTATTTCTAATTTTAGTCTGTCCACACCTTTGTACTTCCACATGTCAGTTATGTAAACGTTAATACTTTCTTCTTACCGGATTAAATTGATTCAATAACATTTATTGGCGTAACTAAACAGATCAATTTGGTCTATGTATATATGTTTTAAGTTTATATTTAAAGGCTGCCTACATGAAAGCGCTACCTTGCCTTGTAGAAACTTAGACGAAAGTAAATTTGGCCTAATACTCGAATAAACCTACTCATTAATGTCAGTCTTTTGATGATGTTGTTGTTGTTTCATTAGCAAATTGTTATTTTTCTCAATATGCAAGACACGCGTAGCTTTGCTTTTCTAAAATCACAGTTAAACATGGATTACCTTTTGAATTTACATAACAAAAATGTCATATTATATATATGTATATTTTAATATCTACTTTTACCATTACATTCAAACAGCCCAGTATAGCCTTCGCGTTTTCGAAATATGGGCTAAGGTTTATTGTTTTGTGTATTTAATGTGATATATCAACCTTTTTTTATCCGTCGCGTTTTTACACTCATGAATAATTCTAAGTTGAAAAATTTGAAAATGACATTGTGTTTTCACGAGAGTTATTCATCGCATAACAGCGAGGCATTCAATGCGTAATCACTCAAAAACCACTACACACTCGTAGCATTTTTCATCAAAAATAGCGCAACTTACGCAAGACCTGTGCAGCATATTTGATACTATCTTCGGGTGAAGAAGAATAATCCAATGAAATTAAGGCTGACGCATAACTCTAAGACCACGTGACCTAAAAGTCGAAAGAATCTATAGAAGCTTGATTTATTTATATTCAGCTATTAACATCACAGAACGTCTTGCATACTGTACGCCGTATTGAAGTAAATTAAAACTTCTACCACATCAAAAGTCGAAAGAATCTATAGAAGCTTGATTTATTTATATTCAGCCATTAACATAACAGAACGTCTTGCATACTGTACGTCGTATCGAAGTAAATTTAAACTTCTACCACATCATGTATTTAAAGAGGTATGTTAACTAACAGTGTTCAGTGAACAGTTTTCGTGCCAGTTATTGTTTATTTGTTTGTTTTTAAGCACAAAACTGCACAATAGTCTATTTGTGCTGTACCCACTGAGGCTTGTACCAATTAAGTTAATTTTTAACAATGTATAACATCAATGTTCGACATTGGGATTTCCTTTTACATAACAATATGATAAAATGGAACTTAAGTCATTTTATATTAGTTAAAAGTTATGTGCCTCTTTTTTTCATGAAAAAGATGTTGAACGGTACTCTTAGTCACATTTTCCATCCAAAAGATAAAACTTCATTATGTATTTTAGTTACTTTTCCCTTTAGAACCTCTTTCGTAATGTACGTTTTTTTTTAGTATATTAATTAATTATGAATACAGACCGATATTAAATTGCCCCCTTCCAGTAGCACAGCGGATGTCTACGGACTTACAACGTTAGAAACCGGGTTTCGATACCTATGATGGGCAGAGCACAAGATAGCCCATTGCGTAGTTTTGTGTTTAACTACAAACGAGCGATATTAAGTTTAACAAAGAAGCTAGAATTTTTAACACGTTGTTTAAATCCTGTCCTGGCTGTATCATGAAACAGTTACAAATTAATGTTTATGTTTTTAACTATATCTGGATATACATAACATTAATTGGATTTTATATGGTTCTCAGCAAAATTCCGATTAGTTGAAAATGCAGTACCCTCACAGATAAACTTAATAGTGTAGAGATATTAAACAATGTACAGCCAAAGGAATAAGGCAGGCTTTGTTGATTTCTACGGAAACGCGAAAACTCGCAAACAAAACGTCTAAGATTGCAAAGGGCTTCGAAACTACACCTCAAACCAATCAAAAGCAAGGACTTCATCTATAAAGTGAAAGATGACCCTTAGGCTTACGAAAATAAAATAAAAACATATTAATGAAGTTAGGCATATCTTCTGGTATTTTATTAGAGTTAATAACAGGAACGTCGAGAGCCAACACGGGCCCCGGGGCAAACATCCTCGCCGGGCCCCCTTTCTCTCTCTCTCTCTTTTTTTAACATTTTCAAGAATTTATTAAAAGAAGATCCAAAATTAGG
>NW_013667962.1:56478-83471 GCF_000517525.1 Limulus polyphemus | reverse complement strand
ATTCAGCAAGGGCAATCATAGTGCATCAGGCAACAAAAAGATGTTTGACAGACTTCTGAAGTCAACAAATGGTAAACTTTCTCAATTCCTCAAGGACGTACAATTAACCTTGGAATATATCATAGAGATAGTTTGTTAAAGGGTTCAGCAAGGGTCATCATAGTGCATCAGGCAACAAAAAGATGTTTGACAGACTTCTGAAGTCAACAAATGGTAAACTTTCTCAATTCCTCAAGGACGTACAATTAACCTTGGAATATATCATAGAGATAGTTTGTTAAAGGGTTCAGCAAGGGTCATCATAGTGCATCAGGCAACAAAAAGATGTTTGACAGACTTCTGAAGTCAACAAATGGTAAACTTTCTCAATTCCTCAAGGACGTACAATTAACCTTGGAATATATCATAGATTACAGGTTTCAAAGAAGTAGTTCTGAATGGAGTTTTCTCTGGTTTAGATGTTTGGTTGTACACTACGTTTACAGTTTAATAGAGTGTTGAACTAAATTCAAATGCGTCACCTTGTTAAACAACAAGATACGAAAACCCGGGTGAAAAAGTGAGAAGAAGGCTTTCTAAGTTAATTTTATTTAAACATAAAATGTTTGTTCAACGTCCAAGGTGTATAGAGTGCCGCTTTAGTGCTAATAGAGTGCTGCTTTACAAACTTTCAAATGTATATAACACATTTATCAACTAATTATATTATAATTTCTAACATTAAATATAAA
Source organism: Limulus polyphemus (assembly GCF_000517525.1). Lineage (NCBI taxonomy): Eukaryota > Metazoa > Arthropoda > Merostomata > Xiphosura > Limulidae > Limulus > Limulus polyphemus. The sequence goes on along the minus strand of NW_013667962.1, from coordinate 82,740 downwards.
AAGAATGCAGTGTAGTGTAATTTAACCTAATTCAATAGCACGGGTACTTTATTAGATACTTGTATAAAGATATTACATGATGTCCAAATAACATTGTTACGCTGTATTGATAACCAATCAACTACAACATTTAGTAGTTTTGTGCCGTTTCATTATTAATACTCGCACTATGTTTATATCATACTTTACCATACGCTTATATGAGCTTCTGCCGAAAGTTGTCTCTTTGCTACTACTAATAATAATACAACAGAGCACAATAAAATTAGTTGAGATCAAAACAATGTTGTCAGTTATAGCTCTCTTTTTTCTACAAATAAATATATTTGTAATTTATATTGATATTTTAATTCTATACTTACTACAAAACTAAAAAATGCTTTAAAAATTGAAATCAGCAAAACTGAAAGAGTGGAATGATTATAAAGCATTCGGCCATGATTTGGAAAAAAAATGCCAATTTGACAATTTAGGGACCAAAAATATGGCTACCGCATGACGTCAATAGAGTGACACTAGTTCAGTATAGCTAACTGCGTTGTCTATGGTGCAAAGACAGTACAACTACAGGTGGCATTAACTTTCTGTATTCATATATCAGTCAATAACCAATTGAAGAAAGTCGATCTACTTCAACTTTATTAAGTGATTTCAAATGAAAAGTTATTATGATAAGTTGCATATTTTAACCTGTACGTTTTTTTTTTGTTTTTTTTTTTGACACTGTTTTATTTGTACTTACAGAAGAGTCCTTAAAAACGTTTTGGGAGTTGTCTTGATGACATCTGTGTTTTTAGCATTCTTCTATGTGGCAGGTAGAGTATGGTTTCTATTTTTTTCAAACAAGAAATAAAGATTTTGATTTATAAATGCACTAGCTGAGTTATCAACATTAAAACATTTGTAACAAAAGCAACACGAGTAAGATCCTAAGAACTGTAGCTTACAGTATCAAAAACAATTTAAACGAAAACTTAGATAATTTTAAATGTTCTTTAGAATCTAAAAATGTAATGGTATCCACCTAAAAAGTAATTGTACAAGGATAAGTTTTTTTTTATATAAACGGTAATGTGCAGAGGATATTAAAAAGGCAGAGGCTCATTAACAAAAGAGGGGTACTTTTCAAGCACCTTAAGGCAAGCCTTTTGGGGGGAAAGGGGATGGATGGAGACTGTGTGTTGCCTCTGGTACACATAAGATAAAAATCCATAAGAAGCAAATAAGTCCTCTTTTATTCTTATTCACTTGGTTTTATAAAAACATTTCATACATCTAAAACTCAATTGCATATTAATGATTTATAGCATATCAAAATCCTTTCTTTACTATACAGACCCGCAAGTCTCTGTGTGCCATTCATTTTAACTCTGACTTTTTTTAATAAGTCACTGCAAGTAATGCTTGGAATCTTTTCATAGTTGTTGATAATTTTTATGACAGAGAAAAAAAGCACATTTGGGACATAAGGGAAGGAAAGTAGGGGATTGAGCCCACCCAACTACTCCCCTGTGAACGTGTTTACAAATGAAGTTTCATAAACAAAAGCGATGGTTTTAAAGAAATAGCAAAGCCTTTACTTCAGAAACTTTACCAAAATGCGTTCAAAACGAAATTTTTATCCTTAGAAATAACTTGGGCGCTTTTATGGCTAAAATCAATATGAACAAAAACAAAAAGGAAAGAATTATAAATGGCAAGAAGCTCCACATACCTATATCACATTATTGTTTCCTTGTTTCAGCTTTCCGCCTTGTAACAAGATTGAGTATGTTATATTCAAATAATTATGATCCTCACCAAGTAGTTATCGACCATGTCTCTACGTCCGGTCTCACTTTATCTGATGACCGTGCTTCTTGACAATAGATCTGCAGCGTAGTTTTCATTGCAAAAAGCACTGTAGTAAAACTGTAGTCATATCCAAAGCACACCACTTCTCCCTGTTAGCCTTTTATAATCCATCTAATATATGAGGCCCTGCATGGCCAGGTGGTTAGGGCGCTTCACTCGCAATCTGAGGGTCGCGGGTTCGAATCCCCGTCCCACCAAACATGTTTGCCCTTTCAGCATTGAGGTGTTATAATGTGACGGTCAATCCCACTATTCGTTGGTAAAGGAGTAGCCCAAAAGCTGGCAGTGGGTAGTGATGACTAGCTGCCTTCCCTCTAGTCTTTCACTGCTGAATTAGGGACGGATAATGCATATAATCCTCGTGTAGCTTTGTGAGAAATTCAAAATAAAGCACACAATGCATCTAGTGTACAAAGACGACGGTTTCTTGGCACTTTTTTCAACAGTCAGATCGCACTGAAACCCAGGGATTTGATTGGTATGTCTTCATATGGGATAGCACGAATAGCTTTTGCCTTCTACAGCTGCTTGAGATATGTAATGTTTGAATGAATATGTCTACGCAGAGATCGTTCTTAATTGTATTTTATACTATTGTTTGGGGCACGTGGGTGGCTTTTGCCACTGACCGTAATAGCTCTTTTTTACGTAAAATATTCATAGACTCAGGTCTTAAAGATGTGTTCAGGTCTGAGATTTAGAATTTCCAAGACAGGGATATAATGGCACTGAAAAACAAACAGTCAAAGAAAACATGAATTGCCTTGAAGCACGAGGGCTATCAAGAAAATACCTGTAACAAGTCTTGCCCCAGGCTGTGGAAAGTAAGGTTCAACAGATGAGAATTCACAATCACAATATACTCTTCCCAAAAGTAACCAATTTTCGGTGGCTTTACACTACCTATTAAATACCAATCCATGATACATTGTTCTGATACATTCTGCTGCACCACGACTATACATCGGCTATGGTTTCACGTAAATTACTGATTTACATATTCAAACTCGTTTTAATATAACGTACTAAACCTTCTTTAACAATTTTTTAACTGCAAAATTAAAAATTTGTGATTATTATTATAACAGCTCTCGGTAACTTGGAATATTGATTAGATTTGCTAGGTACGCTCAAAAATCTAAAATTCACCATTGAACAATCAGCCGAAAGTGGCCAATCACTTTTCTTGAAACAAATTTATACAGAAAAAAAATTTAAACCAGTTTTCACACGTTATACTTCACATCATCCAGTTCCATGTATACTGCAACTCCTACTGGTCAGTCAAAAACTTTAATCGTTTTTGCAGTTCCAAAGAGGTCAGACTTAAAGGACTTACTGATTTACGACATATTTTTGAATTGAATGTTTACCCAAACACTTTAATTCTGGACGTATTTCTAAAGTAGTCTTTGTAAATGAAAAAATAAAAATATCGCCATTTATGCTAGAAATAGTTTGTATCGCAAATATATGGAGGCATTATTGGTTTCAAAATTCAATCCAAGAATAAACATTTCGTAAACAGTCCTTATGATTTTATCATGTTGTCGATAAACCGGTTCATGAACTATCTTGTTTATGATATTGAAGGTGTCTAATACAGAGTTGAGTGTGTTATACAAACATCATTTTGAATATACATATCAGCAACTTTTGTGACAACCATAACCAATATAAAATCGCAGTGGAATGGAATGTACTGGCCGAAGTTAATTATTCGTGTACTCAGATCATAAAGATGTGTTCAAAATGAGGATAGCCCTTTTACTTAATGGCATCGGAAAACAAAGGAATGTGGATCAACTTGGGAAACCAGTACTACCAAGAAAGAGACCAGCAACAAGTAGAATCCCAGATATGGTAAGCAAAATGTGGCATATTGTAATAGGTTAGTATCCATGGACACAAAGGTCAACAGAAAAAAACCGTTCACGTGCTCCAGGCAAAAATATGCTTCATAATTAAGATAGATTTCCATCTGGAAATGAGACCAAAAGGGTATGGGTTCGTCAATATAAGGCTTCCAGTTATACCTCCCATTCAACTTTCACATACCTCAACCAGTTGCAGAATCAAATGGTTATTTGTACTATTCCATACGAAGACATGTGGTTATGCAGAGGGCTATCTGCGCTAGCCGTCCCTAATTTAGCAGTGTAAGACTAGAGGGAAGGCAGCTAGTCATCACCACCCACCGCCAACTCTTGGGCTACTCTTTTACCAACGAATAGTGGGATTGACCGTGACATTGTAACGCCCCCACGGCTGAAAGGGCGAGAATGTTTGGTGGGACAAGAATGCGAACGCGCGACCCTCAGATTGCGAGTCGAGCGTCCTAACCACCTGGCCATGCCGGGCCGTCAAGTTGTTATTTCACAATTGATTTTGGTGAGATGTTTGACCACTTTCGTGAAATCTGGTATAACCATAGAGTAGAATATTGACTAGTGTGCCGGCCTGTAGGTCTGCAGATCCATGGTTTGCATCCCATTTCCGAAAAATAAAAATCGTGCTCCGCACTTTGGAGCCATAGATGTGTTATAAGGGTAACAGCCAAATCCCAATGCTTGACCTGGCAAGAGTAGTCTAAATGTTGGCGGGGACTGCTATTGACTAGCGCTTTTTCTCTAGTCTATCCATTCAAAATTAGGAACAGCTAGCAGAAGTAGTCCTCATGTAGTTTTGGGCAAGTTTCCGAAACGAATCAAATAAATGATTTTACGGAATATGTAACCACCTTTGGTGTTAACTTGTAAGCAGTTGTTATGCAACTGAAATTAGAAATAGGATAGAAAATCAGAAAATGAAGCTAGTTTAAATACACTGAAATTAATTATGCATACTTTTCAACTTTGTATACCTTCTAGGCATAAGCATTTCATCTCTATAAAAGAGATAAGATGTTTCTTAAATACACAGGATAAAAAAGTAGATAAATCGTAATTCAGGATACGTCATAACCTGAGATTTTTCAGAAGGTACACTTTAAGCCCCTGAAAAAGAATGTTTACCTTCTGAAAATATTTATGTTATTTTTTCCCTTCGATTCAGATGCATTTCTTCTTTTTTTTATAACTGATTGAAGAACAGTATGAAAACACTATGAGGTTTTTCTTGTTCTTCTAGAAACGTGGTATATTTTATGTCTTTATTTATACATCTAATTTAAATGGAAGATTGTTTTATACATAGCCCGTTGTTTATTAAGAATCAATCAGACAACCATTTCTATATTTAGAATCTTGTAGAAAGTCAGTTTCTTATTAATCAGTGTATCCGCACATCGATCTTTCAAAACGCTTCTTCAAAAATGAAGGCACTAGACTACCAACTATCTACATAATCACCGCAACGTATTTACGAGGAAATAGAATGGCTGATCTTACTCGCTTGGCTCAGACATTAATGCACGTACCAAACATCTATTGGATTGTAGTGGAAGATCTTCAAAACGGTCACCTCTCGTCTCAGAATATCTCAATCAAACAGGCATCGCTCACTCTTATCTCACCAGTTTACAGAGGTGGGAAGTCAAAGTCAAAGGCTCTGATGTGCGCTGCAAGAACATCGGGTTACAGTGGATTAGAGAACATGCTACAAGTGGCGTCGTTTACTTTGCTGATGATGATAATTCGTACGACATTCGTTTATTTGAAGAGGTAAGACGGTTGAGTTTCGTAAACACATCGTATCTTTCAAATGTCCTTTCTCTCTGAACTTCTTAATTAAATTACAAGAATCAAACAAAGATATTAACCAGAAACTGAAACATATCATTTACCTATTTTAGTCAGTGTTCCAGAAGAGCTGTTTGACTCCTCTTCCACAATACTTCAGAAAATATTTGTACTTGTGTGTGTGTGTGAGAGAGAGAGAGACATGGGAAGGCCAATCTGGTGCTCCTGGGGTTTTATGAAAATTATCATTTTTCAATTCCTATGATGTAAGTGAAGACCTGCCGCTTCCTGGCCTTCTCTGTCTGCATAGGTTCGTTGCTTGGGCGTGTCACATACGGTTATTGTTGCCCCTCCACCTCAATGTTAAGCATTTTCCAATTCCATTACAAGTAGACAAATAATATCATAAAACAATTAAAATACTTTCGCTGCTTAACAAATGGTAAATTTTCGGTGTTCTTCAAATATATACAATGCAACAACGTTAGAATTTAAAATTAATAAATTTGTAATATAATCGTAATACTTTAGACCTTAACATTGATAGATATGAAAATATTTTAAGAACCAAATTGTATAACATTTGTGTCTCCTAAAAGGTTTACTCTGGACCATCTTTCTGTTACACAAACGTCTTTCTCGCCAATATAAGAGAATAGATCTAAAATACTACTAGTTAAAACAACCATAATGGCGTATAGCAGAGTTTGTCTGGTACTGTTCATGTCCGACATGTGGTTTAGTAATATACGATGCAGGAGGTGTTCAAGTATTATAATCAATAAGTAAATCGGAAAAATAATGGCCTATAAGTGATAGCTTTAAATGTGATTAAAATTATTACAAAATAGCTCATAAAGGAATGTGTACTCTATGTGAGAGAGAATAGTAGGTCCTTGTAGAAAATTAAAATCTTAGACTTAGGTCGTGTTGAGAGATTTTCTGTGAATTTTGTAAATGAAATAATTCAAATAATCTTTTATCACAGATAGATTTACACACATTGGCTGTTTTACGTTTCTTTAGATGAGGTGGACTCGCAAATTATCCATGTGGCCAGTTGGTTGTCTCTTTGGTAATGTCGAATCACCTGTGGTTCGTAATGGAAAAGTGATACAGTGGCAACATCCAGGTCCACGTATGTTTAAAGTCGACTTCGCAGGATTTGCTGTTTCTGTGTCCTTACTACAGAAATATCGTAAAACCTTTATGCGTGATGCCAGAGGGTGTAAAGAAAATAGCTTCTTGCAAAGCTTGGGGTTAAAACTTGATGACATCGAGCCAAAAGCAAAGAACTGTACCCAGGTAAATTCGATTCAAACTAAATTGCAAGTATGATAGTAAATGATTTGTAAATACAAAAGTACCTGTAAAAGTAATTATAACGTTTAGCTGTGCACCTTTTGAATATAGTCACACGTGTTATTTTACGCAGAACTGAAATGCAGCATATTTTCATTAACGTGTGACTAAACTTAACCGGATGCAAAAATACAAGATCAGGGTTACTGACATAACGTTAACGTCAGTGATAATTTTTATTTATTTTTTTGAATAAATTTTCTAACACTAATAGCTTTATAAGGGTCCATAATATATGGCGGTACTTTTAGGAACATTTTAAAGCGTGTTTTGAGCCATTATCTCAAATGTACATTTCTACCTTTTGCAAAGAACTTCGGACGTTACGCAAAATGAAAATTTCTGCATTTTGATTCAAATTGTTCTACATATCATGTCTCTTCTACTAAATGCACATTATACAGAGGTTGAACAAAATAATAGAAACACGTGTTAGTTTCAACATTTTATTTATTAATATGGAGTTGGCCCTACATAAGCTGACAATACAACCTTAAGACGACATAATACTGACGTAACAAGATGTTGTGCATCGGAAAAGGATATTAATGAGCATTTATTAATCAAAGCTTCTTATAAGTGCTGATAGAAGATTTATTTCAAAGACTCCATTAAATTTAAAGCTGGTGATTATGCTAACCAAGTTCGGTGCCTAAGTTCTTCCTCGTGTTATTTGAACCAGTATTTAACAGTTTCAGCAGTAAGAATTGGTCACTGTCGTACTTAAACAGATAACTTCTGTTTGGAAATAAAGTGTTCATCATAGGATGAACTTATCTTTGACATGGTTTAAGTAATCACTTGCTGTCACTTCAGCCTAAGATATATCAACAAAAAGCTATCTGTATCATGATGTTTAACTTATGGCACAAGACATTTGCTTTGAACGTCTTTTGATTTCACCCCACATAAACACATCGATTTGATGGGAAGACTGTAAAAATATTATTTATTTGAGCAAGCCACATTCTTCCATTGATCTTCAGTCCTATTTTTATGTTATTGACCATTTTTGATGTTTTTAGATGTTTTTGAATGGTAGACCTACCCCGATAACCAATGTTGTGCAGTTTCGTTCGAGTTGTTATAATAGAAATTGTTTGTTGTTGGGTGACTTTAGATTCTGCGCAACTCTGGACGATGTAATCTTCTGTTTTCGTCTCACTACTCGTGTTACTGCTCGTATTGTCACGACCTGCTGACATCGTTTTTGACACTCTTCCTCGAGACACATTCATTATTTTAGGCGTTTGTGTCTCTGAATGTGTAGAAAGACGTTCATGCCTCTTTTTGAAACCTCGCAGATCTTTTTTTATTTTGGAATGTGTTTTTTGGAAAAACAATAATTTAAATGATATAGAATTATTTAATGAAGAATTAAATTAATTATCATATGGTTACACTTCCCTTCTTATATAGACCAAAAAAAAAGGAATTAAAAGGTAAGATGTTTCCATTATTTTATCAAACCTCTATACATTTATGCATTTTACCTAATGCGAACTGTTTTACGGAAACCCTTATATTTACCGATCTTACTCCCTGTCTCCCCAATATTACATTCGTAGGTTTATAAGCTGAAGCAGACAGATTGTTTATATCTAGTTTTATTAAAGTGTAATCGCTGCATTGAGCGTACAATTGTGATTTTCTTCTCATCTCATTGTACCTAAGACACCCGTTTCCTAGTGATGATGAACGTAATTAAAATTGATATAGTGTAGATTAAAAAACACTTGTTTCTTTTAGAATTATATTTCTTTTGTCACCTAGTTGTGTTTAAGTAAATATACACATAATCTATAACAGACTGGCCTAACGAGAGAGGATGAAATTCTGGTTACGTACTGGTAACACTGGTGCGCCTGGTTCAAACATTCATGAAGAGGAATGAAGTCAATCTTGTCGGTGGTTAGTTGCAGTATTTAGTGAGTTGAACAAGGCTTAGTGAGTTGGATACGTTCTACTAGTGATTTCAAACTTCAATGAATTTAGTGTCTCCAACAGGGTTGCACTGTCAACTAGTCAAATAGACATCTAAAGTAAGAGTAAAAACACAAAAACAGTCGTTTATGGCACAATGAAAGGTAAAATCTTTACTATTAGTTACAGCCGACTAGTTTCGTTAACACAGTCACAATCATCAGGGCTAGTATCTACAGAGTTAGCTTAGCCTATATTTAGCTAGAACCGTTAAAAGTAAAATAAAATAACTGTTTCAATCAAACAAAATGTAAATCTAAACTGTAATTAAAAGAATTAAATAAATTAATACATTCCTGACTGCAAAAGCCCTTACAAAGAACAGAATATATATATACCTAGTACTTAAAACTTTACCTAAATACAAAATGAAATACACACTAAACAAATGAAACCCTTAAATCTAAACATAAATACACTATACTGAATCTTAGGCATATATAAATTCTTAAAACATATCTACAATTAATTAACCCTTATATATATACATTTAATGTGAGAAGTTGAATTTACTCACCTAGAGGAGCCCGAACAGCAAATCCTCCAATATAAGTGAGTGCAATTTGGTGATCTGGTGAATAATCTGTATAGCTCCTACAAGAGCTTTTAAATATATGTTAAATCTTCCCAGAGCCAACACACTTCCTCCTTAATAAGCTGTGTTGATGGATCTCAACATTTCAACAGGTGTTCCTCTTCACAGTTGTACAATGTCCACGTCTCCATCCGCCTAGCTGCGTAAGCTTTGCAGTGGTGTTATAAAACTGTTAATTGCATCAGTAAGAGCTGTCTGTCAATTTGTCAGAGTCTTTGGGAAAGCTCTATCTTCTTCTCCTTTACCTTTTGAGTCATTGCATGTTGAAGTTGATGCTCTATTGCATATTGTTATAGTAATAATGGACTAAGTGGCTATGCTCACTACTAAATTGGAACTGAAGTAGTCACTGTGGCACCTGCCACTTGACAAACTACTCCTGATTTAAATACAGGCACTTTAACCAGATCTTCAGAAATATCCACACATTGGCTCTTGTGCAGGGTCTTCCCTGGCCATGTGATGATATGATCCTGAGTGGTGTACATACATATAATATGTTAGCCAGATCTACTAATAAAACACCCTCTGAAATGATATATCATTAATCCTTTATGACTTACTCTTACACTTTCTAGTCATACTGTCCTTCGCCTTTTCCTTGATTCCAAGAATCGCTGGTTCTGGTGTTGGGCTCACTGTTGGGATGACTAATACACTAGACATAATTGGTTCAAGTGAGCCCATATTCTCTGGCTTCATGATTGGCACACTGCGTGATGTGGTGACTCTTGGTGTCATAGGACGTTCTGGTACCTGGAATTCACAGGGTTAATCCTATTGTCACTGTCTCCATAGCTCATATGTCATTCACATTTTCTACCAATTTGTCCTTATCTATTGGCTCTGATGACATATAGATCACACCAGCCCCACACAAAGCTACTCAAGGGCTACCTTCAGTAGCCATTCATAATTTTGAAGTGATAGACTATAGACTAAGAAATGCAGCTAATCAATACCACTCATTGCCAACTCTTGGGCTCTTATTTTACTAACGAGTAGTGAGATTGACCATCACGTTATAATGCTGAAATTGTGATTATATTCAGTAACAGGATTCAAACTCGCGGCCCACAGATTGCGAGTCGAGTGCCCTAACCATATCATGCCAGACTAGGGTTACAATTGTTCAGAGAAACTCAGTCAAAAGTTTGGGTTAAAGTTGTAAAGGTCTGGATATAAACCATTTCATCCTGAAAAGTCTTGTCAGGAGCGAGGAATCATGGCTAGATGACGGTCCACAACTATCCTTTAACCTTGCTGCATTTCCTTCATTAAATCAACAAAGCCCATGTCTGGTAGGAAAGAAATGGGGGAGTGGGGTGAAACTGCAATGTAGTTACCAACACAACTAACTGACATTAGAATACACACTTCTCACAAGTTTCTCCGTTTTTTATCTCTATTTCCTTGAGGTACAAGTTAATCATAAGGAAATTACAAACATCATAGGAAAGTGTTACTCTTTACCTCCATCAGTCCTGTACAGTCTGCATTTCCATGTACTTTGACTGGCTTTCTACTATAGGAATGCTTTACAATTAGTTAGAAAATCCGGTACTTTGGAAGTATTCTAATGTGATGATGGAAAATACTCCATCATAATCAAACAGAACCTGGGTACACCAAGCTTATATTTGTTATATTACTTGCACACTTTATAAATATTACGTTTTACTAATAGTTTTACCTCACTCACTCACATTCGTGCTTGATCCAGTTGAAATGTTGCTAGCCATGCTCGCAAAACACAAGTACAACTGTGTTTTCCTGAAATGTGTGGCATAAGCTCTTCGGTACTCATATCCATGTCCAGAAAATCCAATACTTGCTAGATGTTTCAAACCAAAACATTTGCACAAGTATAAATGAAAATATTAACTCAATGTTTCTTCAAATAATGCCTTATAACTCTATCCAGCATTCATATCAAACTAGTATTCTCACTCAAGTTTATTCTCTGTTATGATGTTAGTAACTTATCCAGCTTGTGTTGAACATTTATGAATGAATCTATGTAGAATCATACTCGTATGCCACACCTAACATTCACATAATCCAAAATGCACATTTATATGAACGTAGGTCTGCAACTCTTACACATTATCACATACATTAGTAGCTTTGACAGATTGTCTCAGACATATCATTACCATAGTAACCTGCATGGGCTACTTCCATAAACTAAGCAACAGTAGTTATAATTTAATCCAGTGAATGGATCAGTTCACCACTAGGTTAAAATATCAGTGCAACACAGCCAAACCTGTGATGTTCATCTTGAACCTTTGCAACATCAGCAAACGTCAGAGATCCAGGAGAGGTATTCCCCCAGATCTGATCACTCTTCCTGCAGACCTTACCCTGGCACTAGATCCATCTCCCTCCTAGTAGAGAATGTCATTTTTATGAGGGACAACCAGAGTACTCCCTAGATCATTCAGAAAATCTGACTTCTAAACCCTCTCAGAGAGAATGTAGTACTCCACAATACTGATATCCTTCCTCATGGTACCAAAATTTTCCCTACTTAGTACTCTGTGGTGTCCCGCCGAGCTGTCAGTTAGGTCCAATAAATGGAGGTTTAGAGAATATCAGATAACACAGTATAATGATCTCTCTCATCAACAACTCGGATCACCTAGAAGAACAATTTGACTTTAATAGTTTCATAGTAAATTTTTTTTTTTTTTTTCACAAAAACAAAACTAATTTCAATAACACAATACAAAACTTGGGCAACATTTTAGTATGTGTCTTGAACTGATAATAGCAAGATGAAGACTTTATTTAAAAGCTAGTTATCACTTCGGTGTGTCCCTTCAAAGCTTAAAACAAAAGTGAAACCCCAAAGTTAACTTTTAAATACAAAAACTAGAAAACAAGTTAAATAAAATGTTACTTACTAAAAGTTAAGATTAATCAGTTCATAAATCCACCATCCAGAAGCAAATAACACACTATATTTTGTCTTTGATTTAGTAAAGAGTATTTTCATTTTGGGTTATATATTGAGTTAAGTATGTTTATTTCTTTGCTCAAACTCGGTAATTTTAGCTAAATTCTGCATTACTTTGTAACTTATTCTGTCAACCCTTCCGTTATACAGCAGATCTACCTAGTACTTAGAGGAAATCAGTTTAGCCTGAAAACATCACAGTATCACAGAACCTCACCTCTACAGTCCAGCATATTAACAGTTGGTCTTCACTCCTACAGAAATGTAATGTCTTAACTTATGTTTTAGATGTTGATATTTCTAGAAATTTGTTTTGTTGTTTAGCTGAAAGGAATTTTGACGTAACGTGATGAGCTTGGTATGAATTTCCGGAAATTTCTCCAAAGTTTAAGAAACAATTGGAGCCATATATAAAAAGTGAGTTTTGATTTAGTGAAACCCGTAAGTGCGATGTTCAGTATATTTTTGTTATTTAACTGTGGATATTTGTGGTAATAATGTGAGCATTATTTTAGCTTGCATTAAAGTGTATAATTAGCTTGTAAACAAGCCTCTGCCCTTTTCATATTCTCTGCATGTTGCAAAGGAATCACTATCCAAATGATGTACATACAAAAAACCAAGGAAGTAAATTAAAATGACTTCAGAATCTACAAATATTTAATACAAGACTGACGCTCACTTGAAGAATTATGTAGATTGCTAACAACGTGTAAATATAAAACAAATGAATTTCGACAAAAAGCAGAAACATATATTTTCCTTGCCTTAGTTGGCACTAAACTAAAGCAAAGTCAAGTGGCATTCGACAAAATATAGAAATGTTTGTCTCTAACTTTGAAATGATATACTAAACAGAGGAAAGACAGCTAGCCAACACTACCCACTGCCATCTCTTGTCAGATGAAGTATTGAAATTTAACCATCTTTCTCATAATATTTCTCAAAATATTTTGGTTTTAACCAGACATATAGTGTGGTATGTAGACATTCCATATGTAATCTACCTTCTCATTTTAAGGTATAATTTTCAAAACATTCTGTCTATTTTAAGTCTATGCAATTTTCATTCTAATTGTGTTCGATTTTTGTCATTGTATGGAGATAACACCCGTCCTGCACGTTGGAGCATGGCTGTAATGTTGCACATTGTACAAAAATGTTGACAGTCAATGTCCTCCAAGATTATAGCCCTTTCTATGTTTCAGTGAGAATGACCAGTAACGTGCATATTAGTAGTCATTATTGGTAAATCCAACATTTCCTGTTAAGTGAGAAACATTAGATTGAGAAAGTCAGGCTCCTGATATAACGTGAATTTGTAGTGGGAATAAATCTAGAGGGAAGAACTTGGGAACCTTAGAAAAGATACTTAATGAGTAAGTCCTGCAATATGTAACAAACACAGTGACGTGCACGGGGGGCGTCAGTTAAAAAAAGTTAACCACAACTGCTAAAATATATTCCAGATTTAATACTTTTCTTGCTGTGAGTTATAAGGTAGAAAAAATATTTCAGCTTCAAAATGAATAGGGACTTGTAGGTCTTTAGAGTAAATAAAAAAAAAACTGTGATATGTCATTAAGTGTAAGTACGCAAGAATTCACTGTTTAGTTTTAGATTTTAAAAATGTTTATAAGATCAAATGAATAGAAATAAAAGAGGATATGTTTTCTTATTGTTTTTTCTCCCTATGTGTACCAGAGGTAACCAATAGTCCCCATAGTCTCACGTAACACTTCACTCATCTCCCCCTCCCAAAAAAAAGGCTTGCCTTACGATGTTTGAAAAGTGTCTTTTTAATGCATAATAATTATACGATACTCATATAAATGTGTAATATTCAGATTCTGAAAACTTTATCCAATGAACTTCTCTTTCAATTTCTGTTGTATTAGAAAAAATAATGGATAGTATCACGTGAGGCATATCATGTAGTGTTTGAAATATTTTTAAAATACTTTAATGTAATGTACGTAACCCTCTGTATATTAGTGCAACAGGAGATATTTTTGTAGTTTAAAATAAATTAGAACATGCTTTACGATTCTAGATTTACAGAATTTGCAATGAGATTTACAGCTGACAACTACAACTTCAAATGACAAAAAAAAACCAAAACAAACAAACAATTAACAAGCTATTTGTTGTTCACTGACAGTCGTGATTTAATTTATTCTACAGACAACACTTTGACACCTGAATTTTTCTATTGTTTACGTATGCAATTCAGGAAACGGCAATAAACCTTTTAGTCAAGAACTACACCTTTGTATTAAACGTTAAGATATAAAAAACAGATAAAAATAGAAGCAACCACCACACAATGGTAAGGTATAACTACAATCATTGGGAGAATAGTGTAATTTTAATTGGTAATTTTCAAAGAAAGTGACAATGGTTCAATACTACAACAGAAACAAGATTGTAAAATGTTACAAAGCCTGTTTGAACCGTCACTTTACTTATTAATGAAAGATGAGAAGAAGCATTTCGGAATAATAATCATTTAGTTGACGATGTGATATAAAGTAAATGGGAGCCTGCACGTGATTTAACCTGTACTTGTTTTTTTTTTATCGAAATCGTTCAGTTACATGCAAAATCTCGATTGCAAAATATTTTCTTACAGATAACTAATATTTCTTATTCGTTCAAATGTAGAAAACGGTAGTTTACTAGCTAACCTGCATCTAATATCATGTGTACGTATCAAAGCCTTAGAAAATGTGTAACAAGCCATTAACTCTGGGATAAGAGTTGGAACGGCAAATGCGAAGGTCAAATCAGCCACATCTCTATTCATCCGTTCATTAACTATTTCACATAGAACAAGAGAATACATCTGGTCCACACCTGTTACTGCTACTTTTTTGTCACTTAGACCTTCCTAGACTACTTTACTTACAGCACTACCTCATGAAGTGGGCTTGTTCAATAACATTGCAGAATAAAATATCATCTTTTCATAATCCATATGCAATTCATTGATGTTCTTTTGTAATTCTTTGAGTTTGTTAATATTATCCTTTTTGATGTTTTTGATGGCTTCTCGATTTTGTCTTTCAAGAAATTGATTTTTGTTTCATTCTTGTAAAGCTTCCCTTAAATTCCTGTCACTTTCTTCCTGATCTTCTTTTCATTTTCTGTAACTTTATACTTCAGCTAAATTTAATTTTTTGGTCTCTTTCTCCTTGTTCGATTATAATTTTCTGTCCCTTTTGTCCTAATCTTCTTTCCACTGTTTCATCATTACCACAAAAATTTCAAACTCGCTTCGTCAATTCGAAATTAAGTCTTGATACTTGCAGGTTCTTTTGGGTTATTCGGTACAAGAATAATACAAATTCTAGTCCATTTAATGACAATAAAAACGTCTTATTTCTTTGGCTAGAAGTTCTAAAAATTAGATTAACAATGGTTCTGGAATAGGCCTATTACACTAATTTCATTTACTTGATAACTTTCTCTCACGCTTAAGGCATTTTTTCGTATTTCTAGCTCTTTGTAGAACCACTTGTATTTGTATTTTGTATTTATTGAAAAGCTACTAAGGCCATCTCTAATTTTGAACTACTGACCAAAGGGAAGACAACTAATCAACAGCACCCACCACCTATCATCTACACTAATGGATTGACTGTCACTCTTATAACGCGCCTACAGTTCAAAGCGCTGGGGCGTAGAAACATAAACTCAATATTCACTGAACTAAATACCATTCCAAAAACAGTTCATGCTTTAGAAATGTGCCTGTAATATTTCAGAAATATAAGTATAATAAGTGACTCTAAACGCATTGTACAAAAAATTATTAATATTCAAGAGGTCTAAACTGGCTTGAAATCGCTTAACTATGTAAACATTAGCATTTTTCGATTGATTATAAAAAAAAAGGTAATTAAAAAGGCTAGTTTCAGCTAATTTTGATTAGTTAGTAATTTTTTAATATCTGATATCTGCTATACATTAAACTAGAGCCTACAAAACAGGTTGCTATAATTCAATATGTACGTGCTTTGATATAACAGTAAACTTATGATTAAATTAATACAGAGTTGTGATAAAGGTGGATCAGTGATGGATCTGAGGGTTTATAACGCTAAAAATCAGATTTCGATACTCGCGATAGACAGGGCACAGATAACCCATTGTGTAGCTTTACGCTCAATAACAAAAAGTAAAAGAAAAAAAGGAGGTAATGACTTAGACATAAAAGTACATTATCCACAAAAAGGGGGTGGAAATATCGGTAAACATAACGGTTTCTATAAAATAGGTAGTATTGCGTAAAATGGAGAAATCAATTAGAAATGTACAAATGTACCTAGTATACAAAAGAGTATACTAGGTACGTCTAATTTCAAGGTTTTGTTTGTTTGTTTGTTTGTAGTTATGCACAAAACTACACAATGGGCTATCTGTGCTGTGCCCACCACGGGTATCGAAACCCGGATTCTAGCGTTGTAAGTCCGCAGACATACCGCTGTGCCACTGGGGGGCTAATTTCAAGCAAACTGCATTTTGCCGTTTGAAGTTGTATTGTGAAATGTTAATGTGTAAAATGTAGAAATGTACATTTAGGATAACATTTCACCGTACACTTTAAAATGTTCCTAAATATACCCCAGTAATACGTACACGTTCTGATAACACAGTGGCGGTAATAAAGGCAACGAAAAAAAAAGACAAAGAAAATTACAAAAAAGTAAACAAAAAGTCCTATAGTTTAGGAATGATATAAAAAGATAAATTCCAAAATTAACATTATTTATTATCACATACATGCGTAACCCTGTTATTAAATAATAGTCCGTAAATGCTATAGTTGCTTGGCTTAGCTGTTATTGATATTGTTTTTTGAATTTTTAACCTGTCTGTATAATTTTTTTGGCTTTTTTTTTCGATTTCCTTTTTTTCCATTGTCTTTTTACCCTTGTCTTTATTACCTAGATTCCTGGTATCATCATAACGGCCCGAACCCAGTAGCAAAATTTTTGTTTTTTGCAGTAATGAATAATTGTGGTTTAAATGATTTATTACTTTTACTAATAATCTATTTATAGATTCATCAACATTTTAGTAGCAAGGAAAAAAGACAGTAAAATCCACCAAGTATAAAATACATAAAATAAGTTATTAAGAACATCTTGTTTGTGAACTTTATTTATATTTCATTTCCCCAAACAAACATAATCAGTACTTAATTATTTTAACTAGTGAACACAAGAGGTTTCAAATTTGAGCTTTATTATCTTGACCAGTTATTTCAATCCCTACTTGAAAAATCGTTTTAAAATCTATAGTATCACTTTACTTGTTTCTATACTTTTTTATTGTAGCACTTATTTTGTTTTCGATACTTTGTATAGCAATTCTACGAATAACCAACTATCCCTACTTGCCATTGAAATTTTATTTAATTTTCCTATTTATTTGTCCAGTTTTTATATATCCATGGAATGGGAGCAACATCTATAAACTTGTACTATAGCCATATTCCTAATAGCTATAACTTTTACAAGAATCAAAATCACAATCACAAATTTATTAAATTTATTATTCTTACTTTGGCCTACAGATAAGTGTATAAAGCTGCAAAAGTAGGGATTAAATTTTATAAATTTATGATTGTGCTTTTAATTCTTGTTTCATTACTTTTTGTAGCAGAATCCCTGCTTCATTTTAAAATTCATAATTGTTAATACCCTTGTTTGTTTACTGTTTATGTTATATCTGTATAAAGTATATACTTTACTTTTAGAAATTGTCGCGTGTTTATCTATTCATACGTAGCGCCATCTGTTGGGTTTAATTGGGTTGTTTACCATTTATAAAAACAAAATATGTATATATTTATCGGAATATCAAAAGCAGATACCCACAGACCAGTCAAGTAAGCTAGAGAAATATTGTAGTGATAGTCCGAGCCGTCTAGGGGCCAGCCCCGCTGACGTGATCAGGCAGGTAGGTAGGTAGTAGACGAAAATTTTGCTATTTTAGAACTTTCTGAATTGTTATACTGAATTGTTATAGCGTATTATTAGTATATATGTGGCATCTGTCTCTATATCTCCCTGTTTGCAATTTCTTATCTCCGCTTTATTTGCCGGGTTTATATACTTAAATAGAGGGCGCCTAGAAAAGACTAGAGTTGCCAGGAACAGTGATGATCCTTCTAGAAACTCATGACGTGTTACCAACGTCACGTGACTACCGTTGTCGTGACAATTACGATATATTATGTCGAGTCAAGCCGTAAGTAAAGTGCGTGAATCGTTATGAATTCTAGCGTGTGTTAAGTTAAAGTGACTGTCGAAATTAAGTGTATTGCAAAGTTGAATTGAGAAAGAATAAACTAGTTTTATTTAAGAAAGGACTTGTATCGCTGAAGTTTCTCGGAAAGAATTTCTACGGATAATTAATAAACGGACACAGAGACGTAATAGTATGTTAATAAAGATTAGGTAAATACTTTTCTTGTTGATGATAAAATTGCATTACCATTTATTTTGCGAAATTCAGAATGTTGCCGCGCCCTATTTGTTTTACTATTAATACTTCAACTATTAAAACTAAAATATTTAAATAGATATTCTGCATAGCTTAAATATTTAGTTTCATTTCACTATTAGTTATTTGAGTGTTATCTGCAGTAGGTTTGAAATGATAAACAAGAGGGACACTTTATGGCAAGTTTATGTAAAATTATTACCATGCTGAGTTATAATTTTACTATTCTAATACATTTACCAGGAAAAGGAAACTACGTGAAAGAAAAAGGTAAAGAGAATTTTTATATATTGTGAAAAAAGAGAGAGAAAAATAAATTCAAAAGTTATTTCCTACGATTTACAATTCAGGGAAGAAATTACACCTTTTTTTTGCAATTCCAGATTCTGGTGTGGCACGTGAAAACGAAGAGCCATCCCCTGACAAATCAAACAACTGTAGCGCCGCAATTCAACGATACAAATTTACTTCTTCTCTATAAAAGTTTTGAAACCGCGTAACAGTTAAAGAAAAGAAAATACATTTGAACTCTCACACACGTTTCTCTGTCGACTCCAGAACATTTGACAAATAACAATAATACTATAAAACATCTCAAGGATTACTTGTAGTTGTACTTGCGAACATATGATACATGCTTTTTGTTGTTGTTTTGTTTTGTTTTTTTGCCGCTAGGCAGCAAATCTTAATGCACGTTAAATGAAATAATAACTGCAAAATATAAACATTATTAATAAATTATGAAGTTGAAAAAGCAGCTGTCTTGTTGTGTTTTACATTTTACAAGTTTTTGTATAATTAAACAAAGCGATTAATATACGCTAACGGAAAACATTTAATGTAAAATATTTGACGTGTGTGTGTATTTTATAGCAAAGCCACATCGAACTATCTGATGTGTCCATCGAGTGGAATCGAACCCGCTGATTTTTTTAGCGTTGTAAATCCGTAAACTTACCGCTGTTCCACCCGGGGACTATAATACCCAATTAATTATTATTATTATTTAGATAGAAAAACATGTCAGTGACAGATCAGTTTTCAAGAAGAGATATTTTATTTTTTTAGTTATATATTATTATTTGTGAATAGGACTATTGTCAGCCTCTCCAACAACAAATACACAAGGGTTTTTCTTCAAAAGGCCACGCAGTCGTCGGTTGGATCACTGTTGCTTGATCTGATACACTGCATGCTTCTTGCTGACTGGGGTTTGGGACTATTTTAGCAAGTTTAACCTTTAATGTAATAAAACACGACTCCATTTCAAAGATACAAAAATGTCACTCTGGCCCGAACTCAACAACTTCCAATTTCAGCTAACTGCTTCACTTGATCACAGACGCGTAAAATAGAGGGCAGAAAGGGCACGTGCCCCCCAGAAACAAACTATGTATCTAGCCACGATGTCGTCATTTGGTGTAAAAATAATATTCGACTAACAAAATTATCAAGTTCGTGATTAGATATTTGCGTGGAAATATCAGTGCTTTTCACATGACAAGTGTTTGGAACTGCTATTTATACTTTTCTTTCGGGACAGAATTTGCTGTTCTTTGTCATTTAATGCTAAAAAAAAACGATGTTTCTTTCGCTTGTCAAAGACTCTTAACCAATGATATAGAATAGCATTTGTTTACATTCCTATTTCCCTAACAACGTTTGGAATCCCTGTCCTCTAGGTATGTTTCTGTGTGAATTGTTAGTTAGTTAAATTATGAGAAAGCAATTAAAGTAAAATTTACATTCATAAGTAAATGATGGTTATAAAGTCAGTATGGATATTTAGAACAGTCTCTAGGTTAAGGCGGTAACGTGCCGTCGAAATATGGTGCTACGTGTGCGGCATTTCATGGATAAACCGAACACAATTACCTGATCTCCCAGTTATTTTTCGCACTGGGCCACTTCAAACTATGACCATAAAACCAAGGGTATCAACTCTTTAACGTTGAACAAATAATACATGTTGACAAGTTAATACTATTACATTTAACACACTACAAAATAGGATGTAAACCTTTTAACAATGAATAAAAAAACAATATTCGTAGAGTATTCTGAAATCCGATCCAATAATATAATCTTAGACATCCTATAAAAAAGATAAAAACATAATACAAAATAAACTCTTTAATACAGATAAGTCATACGAGAATATAATAATTAGTATTTTAGTAAAGAAACAAAGGAAAATTTATCTTGTTTGATGCAGTCAGATGTTGTATCTAAGTAGATGAAATAGTATCTTGCCTTTTAATGTCACAACAGCTTCACGAACAATCTCAGCACTGTTAATTTTGAGATGAAATGTAAGATATAACTTGCTTAGCCATATAGATAAGCCTTAGCTTTTGTAGCTGTTCAACCAGATCTGAAATTGTGGAAATTGAAACTACATCAGTGATATGGGCAATATCTGAATAACTAATTAAACTTTTCAGATTGATTCCAAAACATTCGGGAGGGGGCAAGCTTCCTCGAGCCCCTATAGCCAGATACCAATGGATATAGTGAAAACTATCTCATGAAACAATAGACAGCTTCTGTGATCTTTCCATGCTACAGAATGTAACACCAGTGCTGAATTTAGCATGTGGCATCTACCAAAGTTAGGATATTCTCAGTTAGAGATATTAGAAATATATGTTTTAAGAGCGTGAAATGCATAAAAGGTTATAAGAAATACAATCCACTGGTTTATAGAAAAGACACTGGGAGAATTATTGTAACACTGCAGCACCTAACATTTCTCAAGGAATCAATCACTCAAACCTTTGTCACAAGTGTATCTTTCAGTTGTTGGTTATAATGGTTAACTTGTATCTCCAGACAGTCCCATAATAAGCAGTCAGCAAAAGGGTAGTCAGAAGAGTATGATTTTCAAGCAAGATATAAGTGGATACTGAGATCCTGCTATTCACTAGATGTTATCGTAAGAAATGTATTTATTGAATGGTGGACATGAGGTGAGAATTTATCCTTAATGAATGTGACATCAAAAACACATCCACGCTGTTGGAGTTGGGTATGATGAGTGTATGAACATCTTATGATAATACTGTTCATGCACTGTAAATATCACCAAGGAACAGTGTGTTCAAAGAGGAATGGTCCCTGGGATCAAGTCAGTAGCGATATAGCATCAAGTGATTTTTTAGGCTATTGTTCTACAATGGCCTGCTGATTTTCACTGCCCCAGATAATACAGTTATGATTATGTACATGAAGAATGAAATAAGCTTCATCTGTCCACAGGATGCGCGATTGTCACTTTTCATCAACTGTAACAAGAGCCATGAACTCCAATACAGATGTTGTTTTTCAGGATTCATATCCTTTCACTATTAACTCTTGAAAATGACAAACAGTGTTTGAGGTTAATGTGTGATCTTTCCAATGATGTTTCTGAGCTTGGACGATTGGCTACACCTCCTTTCCCTTCGAAGTTTCTAACCCATCTGTTGTCAATAAAAGTTATGGTATAGTTATGATCCGCTGTTTCAAATTTACCATTGTGTTGTGTCTTCTACTGCTACCGACAGAATAGCAATTCTCTGTTCAATATTCCAGTCTAATTTACTTGCAACTATGTGTGTGTCGCCCACTGGTGCTGTTTTCACAAACCAATAAAAGAGATTACTCCTAATTCCTTAAGAAAGTGTGCAAAATATTTCGCCTTGAAAAGTTTTAACGTTTATAAATGTTTCATGTTAAAAATAAAAGGTTTCAAAGAAACCTGATCCTAAAGCAAATAAGCAAAAACGTGATTTAAAAAGAAAGTTGACGTAAAACAAAGAAAAATATGATTTAAAACTTTTTAATACCTTTTGTTCATATCAGATAAAAATCAAATTAAATTTCTTAGCAAACTCAATCGCTTAGTTCACTAAAAATTACTTGTAAGTTCTAATTTACAACGTCTCTGTAGGTTTATAAAAATAAAAACTATTACTTTATCTTGCATATTCAAAAGACGAGGGCGGTTAATATCTTCAAGTATGCAGCCTAGGAAAAAATATCAAATTTTATAGGTGAATATAAATTACAAAATATACTAATATTCGTGGACAGATCACACATAGTTCAAGAAATGTAAACTTTATTTTTTCAGCTCATAAAAAAATTAAAAGGCAATTAATTTAACGACATATATCTAGATATAAAAAATATTTTATGCTGTATAAAAACAAGTTAAGAAAAAAAAAAGACTTTCACTCAATCCCAAAATGCATCAGTTCGTAGTTCAAACACTTTATATGAGTTACATTAACTTGATAAGGATTACATTACGTTAAGTTGTATAATGCAGAATATTGTATCCAAAGACTTAACCTTCTCATTTTTCCCAACTTCACACCTATTTTAATTACTGTTAGCTTCATTTTTAATAGTTTTACTATTTTTAGCATTTAAATTAACAACATTAATGTTAGGAGTTGACTATTAACGATTTCCTCTGACTGTATCTTGAATTTATTATATTTGCTATTTATGCGTTGATACCTCAATTGAATGTTTATGTAATTTGGAGTGATAGCTTTCTTCGTTTCCTCGAGCACCTTTAGTAATAAAGATTTATGGAGTATTTTTTTCTTTGTTTGTTTGTTTTTGTGCGCTCTATTCTAGGATATTGGTAAAAGTGCTTATTAAACAGCAAGAACCTATTAGTTGATAAAGATGCATGAAATCAAAATACCTTTATAGAAAAGTAGATTCGTGTAAATAATGGCGACAAATTACACGTAAGTCTAGTAAACCTGCATCTGTTTGATGGAATCGCTTAAGCGAGACTTGTAGATGCTTTAAACAGGTTAAATATTGGAATGGCTGAACGACATAGCAAGTCTCTTGCTACCTCTGCTTAGTGTTTCTGAGTCAGCACTCGAAGCCGTGAGACATGTAATAGAAAAGCAGATGGGAGAATGATAGTTCATTACTGCCAAACATGTTAGCAGTTTCACCTAGCTGAGAACAAGGTAAAATACCATACAGAATTAAAGAAATACATTAGAGAAACCATAGCAATAGAGAAGAACAGGAAGTGAACAAGAAATGTGAAAAGTCTGTTCCACCAATCACAGCCCAGTAAGCTTTGTGAAAGTCTGCAGATGACGAGTGGTGGATTTTAGAGTGGCACCAACACTAATTTAAATTTGAAAACAATTCGTCAGGTATTTGCCACATATTAACCTGATGGACGTAGACTGAAAAACGTGAAACTCCAGCTGGCCAATCCTAAAGTAAAGTTAATGTGGGTTCCGTAGCTTACATTCTTGGTATTGATCTGATGCAAAATTGAAAATAAATCAATGCATGCATAATCAGAAACTTAACAGGGTGTGTAGGGTGAGAGTGAGTCCCAATAGAATTTAGAAATATGGAAAATGCATGTAGTACAACTCTAAAGTTTTGTACTAGCAGGGATTTTCCAAAACTGTGGTTTATGAATGGTTTGTTTGTTTGTTATGGATTTCGCGCAAAGCTACACGAGGGCTATCTGCGCTAGCCGTCTCTAATTTGCAGTGTAAGACTAGAGGGAAGGCAGCTAGTCATCACCACCCACCGCCAACTCTTTTACCAACGAATAGTGGGATTAACCGTTACATTATAACGCCCACACGGCTGAAAGGGCGAGCATGTTTGGTGGGACGGGGATTCGAACCCGCAGATTGTGAGTCGAGCGCCCTAACCCCCTGGCCAGTTTATGAATGGAAGACCAGTTCTAAGTAACAATTATGGATTCGAGTAGATCCCTATTCTGTGAGCTGCCACCTCTTAAGTAGTAGTTTTGTCAAAAGTTAATGACTGTCGGTATGTTAAGCAACTAAGCTTCTGCCGTCGTGAGAGTAGACAGGTTAAAAGCTCACAATAAAATGGCTGTAATTAATGGGTTATCACTCACGCCTCAAATAACTAATAATGTCGATATACTTCACAAACACCTCAACCTATTATAGAAGATAATCTAACTTTACTGCAAAATGAGAAACTGGTAGATCTTCTATTTGAGATTACAGTTGGATAGTTCATCAGTAATTTAGAACCAGAATGATACCAGAGAAACCCATGCAAGCGGCTGATATAAGCTATACCCAAAACTTGATTGTGAGTGAATTTGAGTATATGCTCTAAAAAAAAAAAAAAAAATTTCTGAGATTGATTGTTTATCATTGTGGAATAGAAAAGAAGGGACTTGGTGGTTCTGCTTTAACTTCAAGAAAATTAGAAAAGCCTTTTATTATGAGTTCAGTGACTTGGATTGCTTAATTTGGCATCTGGGTTTTGTCAGATGGAAGTGAATGAATACTGTATTCAGCAACAGTAATGGCTTATACAATTTCAGGGTGATGCCCTTTAGACAATGCAACACTCTCACCAGGTTTCTGCAGCTAATTAACTAAGCACTCTGGACTTTAAATAGAGCATTTCATCCAGTATGTTTGTGACGTATGAGTATTTGCAACAACCACTATCTTGAACAACTTAACAGTACTTAAGAAGAGACTTCAGATTACTCACTGGAAGTTCAAATAAAAAAAAAACTCATATACAGACACTGCAGCCTCTCTTAACAACTGTGTGGAAATCCATGTTGCACAGTTGATCCAGGCTGAAAACAGGATAGAGGGCTCAAAAGTTTCCTGGTTTTCATTAAATTAAAAACACTTCATTGTAAACTCCAGTATGATAACAGTTTCACTGTCTGTACTAAACAAGATTGAACATTATGCATGTGCAATCCAAGGTTAAATCAAAGATGAATGTCACTACTATCACTTAAGCATTCACAAAACATGTTATATGATATTATTCCTGACTCAATAGTTAAAGGCATTCATCCTACTGGGGATTAGTTACGAAACAGAGATATGGATCTAATCTTTATAGAGCATGAATATGTTATGCAGATCTGGCCATTTTCAGTCCAGATCTACATACAATTAACCATGTTCGTGCCAGATCCAGAATATACTTTAGATATCTTGCAGAATTCACAGCATCTCTGGTATATGCTTGAAAGAACTCACTATATTCACCTTACACGTAGATCTGATATACATTTGCCAGATCTACAGGATGCATTGACATGATATTCCTTTTTAAACAATGTCAATAAATATTTCTAAATCATCTTATTGTTTTACAAATTTATTATAAAATTCTAGACTTAAATATATTAAAACATAGCATATCTATCCTGCACATAGTAATTTAACTTGTATCTTACATTGGAAATTTCTCCAAAAATTTTTACATTGGAAAAACACACTGCATTGGAAATTTAGCTTTTTAAAAGTTGCAGTGTCATA